>NC_081405.1:57545277-57845277 GCF_030272615.1 Cryptomeria japonica
TAAGAATTCTGAAACTGATTGCTCTTGTTTGTTGGACTATAAGCTTTTCCAATTTGTGAAGTTGTTTGTTGTGACCAAATCTGAAATTTTTTGACTATTTTTCGTGACAAGAGGACACAATGTTGATGAGGACTCAATGTTTGCAAGTGTTTAGACTCAAAAATGACTCAAAGAAAAGTGTGTTGTTTGATGTAAAATTTGTTTTGCATACACTTGAAGACACAAAAGACACAATATTTTAATGTTTGGTCTTGAATGTTTGATAGTTCAAAATAAGACAAGCACAATTCTTATGGTTGGCCAGGACAATAGTTGTTGATCCCACATGGAGTTTCTCCCGAGGCTACGCTATTCAGAGTGGATACTTAGATGCTTGACCCCACTAGCTCCACCCTCGGCACTCACTTCTCGGGGCAGCCAAGCCTCAGTCCCCACAAAAACTCCTTGTGGTGAACTTTGTATCTCTACTAAGAACCGTATGTGTGTGGGTTGCTACTAGAGGTCCGACCTCCTGCCCCAACAACTAGAAGGATTTTGGCTTCTAAAACAAAAAGGTGCTAGTAAGGGCATCCACTCGTGTGGCCATACATGCGGCACTTTCATCTTTATAAATACAGAAGGCTCCCAGTCGATAGGGGTTATGCCCTACAAATGATCAAATAAGTTTTATCAAATGAGTTTATGGGGAGACATAGTGTCAGTATGAACTAATTAGCACACGTTATCCATAGTTTTCACCATGAATATAGTTGTTTATAGTGGTTCAGAAGAGGTGGGTTTTCCTCGCTACCACTTGGGTCGTTCTCTCCTCACTAGTAGTCCTAATGACCACACGGGGAGACAGACCCTCTAAAGATTAAAAAAAAGAGCCTATTGCCCAAGACATAAAGGACACTGGTTCAATTTTAGTGCACCAATTGAAGTGTTTGATAATATATGAAAACAAGGCACAAAATAAAAATCAAAAGAAAATCATTGTCAAGGTCCTGCAACAAAGATTTGTTAGTAGTTTGGATTGTTTCAAATGATCACCCCTTCCTACAAGCACACAAGTTAGGTAAATTTTAGATCCAAAAGACTTTGTGAAATAGGGGCCTTCAACAATGCGTTTTGTTGACCAATTCAAATATTTGATTCATCATAAAAAAATACCACCTGTAAAATTTCAAGAGATTTCCAAAAATGTAAGAAAATCCCAAAAAATTGCTAATTTGCTCCAAAAATTAATTTTTTATAAAAAATCTTATAAAATGCAAAATTGATCCAAGAAATCTGGAATTTTTACAGGACAGTCCTTATGGTCTTCCAAACCTGAATAAAAAAATTCTTGCAACAAATCCGAGCAGTTTGTGAGATATGAGCAAAATAATGCAAAGCCCTAATTTTCAAAGATCCAATTTTTGAGGAATTATTTTGTATCAAATTTAAAATAACAAAAAATAGAGTCTATGTATAAATCAGAGAGCTTTCCAAAAATATAAGAAAATTTGAAAAATTTGCTAATTTGCTCTCAAAATTAAAATTTTCATGAAAATACATAAAAAATTCATAGAAATTTCAAATATGCTCCAAAAACTCTGAAGTTTTTACTACCAATCTCTGAGAATGTTTTTGACCTGCAAAAAAAATTGATGCCAAAATTCAAAGCTATTTGTGAGATCTAATCAAAATAATGAAAAACCCTAATTTTTAAAGATTCGATTTTTTAGGAAACATATTGCATCAAAATTAAAATCACAAAGAACAGATCCTGTGTATAATTATGATATATTTCCAAAAATGTAAGAAAATCCAAAAAATTAGTTCATTTGCTCTCAAAATTATTTTTTTATGAAAATTCATAAAAAATTCGTAGAAAATTAAAATATGCTCCAATAGATCTAAATTTTTCTTTGAGAGCTCCTGATACTGTTTTCAATCTGTAATAAAAAATTGGTACAAAATTTGCAAGCCGTTTGTGAGATATGATCGAATCTCTTCAAGATCTTGATTTTGTGTCCAAACCCCTAGCTGCACAAGGTTATTCTCCAAATTGTTTTACAAAACAACAATATATGGTTAGGAAAACCTGCAAAAAACACAAATCTAACAAAAATCCATGTCCCACCGGGCGTGCCAAAATGTATATGGTGAAAATGGATAACAACAATGTTGAAAGACTAAATGAACTCAACCACAAAACCCTAGCCTAACAACAACAAAGAGCCACCATAACATATAAAGATTACCTAAGACAATGCAAATCAAATGAAATCACAAATATTATACCATCACATGTCCAATAGGGTTTTGATCTCCATTCTTCCTATCTCCATTGATCTTGCTTGATATATTTGCTCTCAGATTTTATATGTGCACAAGAGCTCAACAACGAATGGAAATGTGGTTGCAAGTAGGATCGCATATGAAAGTTAAAAAGCATAGTGTAGTCGATTGATCAAGTAGTTAGGATGCATAGTTGATTAGGGTTTGATAATGAAGAAAGCATCTCCTTATATAGAAGACACTATAAGAAATGAAGGCATAAGATTGAGAGGTGTAAAAGATAAATGGTCGGCTATGATTAAAGGGTAGGTAGAGAAAATAAGAAAATAATAAGAGGGTAGGTAGTGTAGGAATTAAGAGATGAATGACATGTGTCATCGGTGGAAAAGGTTAATGAATTAATTAAATAAATAGATTTATTTAATTCAGGAAAAGGATAATTTAAATAAATAAATGTATTTATTTAAATGAGAAATACGGCTAGAAGAGGATAATGAATTAATTAAATAAATAAAGATTTATTTAATTAATAGAAGAATTAGGTTTAGATAATTAAATAAATAAAAATATTTATTTAATTAGACATGACAATTTTAGGTGTCTACAGATGCTGCAGGCTATCTGATGAGTTTCAGTCTCAATAATTTGCCTCTTTCCACTAAGTAGCCTCAATCTTCTTGCTTTGAAAGAAAATTGAATTTTGTACTGATCAACTAAAGCACTTATTTCATCCTTGGATAATTTAGGAAAATATTACACAAATATCTCATCTATAATTTCTTTTTCCTTCTTTACAGCTTCCTCTCGTTTATTCAAAAGAATAGTGTACAAAGAATTAGAGATATCTTTTTCAAGATCATGTGGTAATCTACTATAATGACACAAATGATTGATTACCTGTTGAATGAATTGCTTCTTCTCATCTTCAGTGAAGGAATCAAAATGTTCTTTGACATTGTCAAATCTATTTCTCCGTAATGTCTTCATTGTTCTTTCAAAGTGGGTTTCAGGCTTGTAAGTTGAGATATCAATAGGCACAGTTTCCTTTGGCACATTTTTCACTGACTTTTCTACTCTACCTATAGCTTTCATCTTCTTAGGATCTTCTTCAGTGTCAGTTCCTTCAGATTCTTCTTGAAGAATTAACTTTTGACCTCTTTTCTTTGTTTCCTTTTTCATATACACCTTAGGTTTCGGTTCCTTTTTGTTTTGGACACTCTGTGTCATTCTAGTACTTTTCATAATTGGAGGCGCATCCTCAACTTTCTTTTTCTTACCTTTACTGCTTGTGGTCGGAGCAATACTTGTTCCAGCTTGTGCAGTTTGATCTTTCACTAAACTTAATTTTGCCTTCTTTTTATCTATAGGAGATGCCAACATGTTATTGGTATAGCTAATCAATAAGTCATAGTTAACCTCATAACTCATATCTTTCATTTCTTCATCTCTAGGTTCAATTGCCTCCATTAAACAAAAATTAGTGGTAACTGTGAAAACAATTTCTTTGCAAAATTATTTTACCACATCCTCAGGAAATCTTAGTCTCATACTCATCTTCTTCTAAAATTCATTGAAGTATTTGTTCATAGCGACAGAGAAAGTATTCCTTAGAGCCTTGATGTTGTTCTTGATCTAGGCGGATACCGATAGATCCTTAGACCATTCAAGATCTTTGATTCCTGGTAGGAAATTCTAAAAATAAAAGAATAGCCCTATCAATAACTATCCATATTTAAACTTTAGGTTGTTTTCCTTCTTGATAGATTGTAGATTTAAAAACATTGGCTCCTTATGGCCTCACAGAGGCCATAATCTTCATTTTCAGATATCATCTTGCAGGCAGTATGCACTGTTGCTGATGGAACACTATTCATTCTGCTAGAGTAGAATACCCGGTAGCCTATGACCATAGCTGCTAATTTTACCATTGGGTCTCTGATATTGTTAACAGAGAAGGCACGACCATCAAAGGTTGAACCGGTTAGGGTATTTACTATATTTTTAAAAATACCTCTCAATTGATGTACTTCACCAATTGAGTAAAAACTAGTTACGGCCTGAATGGCTTCCTTGGTTATGGTATGAGTCCTCTCTAAGTACATGTTCTCCCCGTGAACTCTACTCAAGATAATTCAGATATGCTCCTCTTCAAAATCTTCAAGGAAGTAAGCCATGTTATGAAAACCTTTCTCAAAAACCCTAATATACTCTGTTTGAATTTTCCTATTTTCATCACAAAGTGATTTCAACTGAGAATATATTGACAGTGACCCTAAATCCTCAATTTTGCAGTCAATGTAGTGGACAAATCTCCTTTTACTATGACACCGCTAAGAACTTGTGACAAAGCATTATAAGACACAATCTTTTATGCTTTTACAACTTCCATAGGTTCTAACGTGATCATCATTTTCCCTATTGTATTAGAAGACGATGTCATTCCAGATGAACTAGATTACAAAGCAAGATTATCAAGAAATACCTTATTTCACGCACTACCTCATTTACCGGTTGTATGCCCAAGTGCACATCAGTTCTATCTTCTCCAACCTTCAAATCAACTTGTAATCAAATCTCAATGTAACTTTGACTGAAATCAGCTAATAATCTTTACTTAGCTCTGCAAACGCTCAAAATTTATTTCTTGAATGCATTAGGGTAAAAATAACAAAGTAAAAACTCACTTTTATCCTTTTTACCAATTGCAATAAACTCTCTCACATTAGGGTTACAAACCCTAATTACATCGCTTAAGGAAAAACCGGTTGATAACTAAATAAAAAAAATTATCAAAATTTCATGCTTTCAAATTCTTTTACCACGTATTCACTTCAAGGGGTCTGGAGGTGGATTTGCCGTTATGCTCCCCTTAGCCATATGAAAAGGCTTAATTCACTGGTGTAGGATTCTCTTCATTGGGTGAAGGAATAGCTTGTTCTCTGGGTGAATAATCAGTCTTCTTCTTCCAAGTTTGATTCATTTCTTCTCTTGTTTCTTCAATATTGACCTTTTCCTTTCCTTTCTGATCTTCAGAAGGGTTGACCGCTTTGCTCTTCCTAGATCTACAAAATTTTGCCAAGTGTCCTAGTTTGTGACATTGATAGCAAGCCATACCAGTTGATTTCCAAGGTCCTGCATTACCTCTCCCAATTCTTCTTCTGCAATTTATAGCCACATGACCAAAGTTGTTACAGATGGTGCCTATGACATTTGTTACCTTTTCCATCTCAACTGGACTAAACCAATTGTTGTAGGGTCTTTGCCAGTTCATATTTCCTTAGTTATCATAATTTCTCATCCAGTTGCCATTTGGTCTTGGATGCATGTGAGGCAAAAGATTATTTGCTCCATATCTGCACTCAACTGATCTATGTCCATACATTCTACATGTGAAGCAATTACCTTCAAATTTCTTGGACACATACCTAGAATTAGTATTGTAGTTTTCATTTATGTTAGGTTTTTCTCTATAAACATTTGCAGTGTGACCAAGTTTATGGCAAACAAAACAAACATGTTTGAAAACCTTCTTACCAGCAAGTTTCTTGACCTTAGGAGCATATTTGTTCTTAAGAGTGTTTCTCTTTGTACCAGATGATTCTCCTTTCTCAGATTTATTAAAACCAAGTCCAGAGGTATCACCTTTCATCCTTTGTGATTGAATTTGTTCATCTAGAAAGTTAGAACTCTTGTTGAACTTTTCCAGTTTCTTATTAGCTTCAGTGAGCTTCCTAGTGAGATCTTCATTATGTTTTGGTAGGCTCACTCTCAGAGATGATTCTAGTTCAAGATCTAGCTCTAAATTCCCTTTTTCTTCTCTTTCTGCAATCAAATGCTCATGCATAGTGACATTTTCCCGCTTGATCTTGGCAATCTCTTGATCTCTTTCCTTGATAAGATCTTCAGTTGTTCTTCTGGCTTTCAGTTCCTGACTCATGCGGATAGTTAATCTTTCTAACTATCTCCTCAGATTTAGTTTCTCACCATTTAACTTTTCAATTTCCTCGGCTAAAGAATCAATATTGGCCTCATCTAAAGAACTGTTATCTGATATTTTGAAGAGTTGTTCAGTTATGTCTCTCCTTTTGACTTGTGAAGCTTTTAGTTTGACCCTAAGGTTTTCAAGCTCATTTCTACTAGATTCAAGCTCTCTAGCTATCTCAAAGTAGCTCATGTCCCCCATGGTGGTTTCAAGGCTCTCTTCTAAGAGATTAGGCTTCAAAGAAGCTAGGCTCTGATACCAATTGATGGAATTGAAAAGAACTAAGGGAGGGGGGGGTGAATCAGTGACATGAAATATAAAACTACTTCAAACACTAACTGGTAGATGAACTTAACAAAAAATTTAAACACAATGCATGCAATCCAAAATGATATAAAAAAATCCACAATAAGTAAAACATCCACCATAACACAAGTGTTTGTACATGGAAAACCCAAATAGGTAAAAACCATGGTGAGATGGAACTCACAAATTAACTATCTGCAGTAATAGATAAATGACTGGTTAAGGTCTACAAAGTGCTCTGCTAGGAGCGAATCTTGTTAGAGATCTCAAAGCTTGATTAAAAGATATACCTTGTAAAAGGTAGTACCCTGTTTGGAGTAACCTTAGTAGAGGACTTCTGAATCCAAACTAATGGATCACCTTGTTAGAGGATTTAACCAATGAAGCTTGTTAGAGCTTACCCGGTTAGGGGATTTTAATTCTGCTGTAATTGTTAGAAGACAACAAGATTTGTTTGATATGTCTGTGTAGCACAATTCTTGTTTGATCAGATCCTTTTAAGCGTATTCAATACTGCTTTTCAACATACTCTGCAACTTAACACTTTTTCCTTTGCACATAACATATCACTTCCGCTCATACAAAATAATTCATTGTGATGTCAATATAAAGACATTTAGATTTCATTTTGGCCTCAAGAAATCATAACACAATTTCCTAGGTGCAGTGTATCTAGTCAAGTGATCATAACTCATCACAAAAATACCACTAAACTTGTCGATGGTGATAACTCAACACACAATCTAAGAATATCGGTTGGAACACTTAATACCGGTTAGAGTTAAACCGCTTGTCCTTGATACTTCTGAGATAGTTCCGCTGGATCTTAATGTTGATGTTGAGACATGTATAACCAAGTGGTTATCTTCATGTATATATGGGTTGTCACCAAGTACTAGTTAGAAATAAACCTCTAGTATACTGACTGTACTATAAACAACTTGAATTCATACCGATAGACAATATAAAAATATGTGTGTGTATGTGTTTCATCAATGACAATATATGATGAATTCATTACAATCATCATCAAGCCAACTATTAAGGGTAGCGTGTCAGTCTCTATATTGCCCAAAGGTATGTTTTGTTCCTCTTTTTCTCTCAAGGATGATTGCATCCACATTCTATCTAGTTTTCTGGCAAACAATAACTTCTCCTCTATCCCTAAGATTTAAGCCCGAGTCCCATCTAGCGGGGGCTATCTCAACTTGGGGTTTGTCTCTCAAGCCTCCCTTTGGAGTTCTGGGATGAAGAGATTATTATAGATTTGGCCAATTCGTTCGGTTAATTCATCTCCTTAGACTTTGTCACTAAGATAAGGCTATAGATGGTGTATGCACGTTTCAATGTAAGTGTTGTTCCAAGGTTGGTTTTTCCCCTTTTGATTGAGCTGAAGTATTGCCTTGGCTCTTGGGCTCAACCTCTGAAATATGAAAATTCTATTGCCTTCTGCTAGCTTTGTTCTCTGGCTGGCCACCTTACCAATAAGTTCCCTTCTAGGAAATCCAAAGCTCCATCTTAAAAGTCTAAAGGGAAGGCCCAAACATCTTCCACTTCCTCTTTAGAGGTGTTTAAGTCAGTCCATAAGATTTCAAAGTCAACTCCTTTGTTAGGGAAGGAAGTGAATTTTAAATTGGATTTATCTGGTTTTGATTGTGTGGGTTCACTCCCTCTAGCTCTAAATCACAATGTGGTTTCTCCTCTTGCTGGGTTTTTGAGTTCCCCCTGAGGTATTTCTTGAAGTGCTACTTCCTCTCCCTAGCTTGGATTGCAGGTTTGAGGAGTTGGACTCCTCCCCTGAGTCGATGTTGGTTCCTCCTCTCTTGGTTCTACATATTATTCCCTTTGTTAAACCACATTTTCTCAAGAATTGTTATATTAGGATTTCGGTTCCATCAACCTTGTAAAGCATTTAATCTATTATTTCCCTTATATCTTTTTTAATTTACCCATATGAGGTTAAACCATTTAACCAATGATGGTGAAACAGACCATGGAAGGACAAAATAGTTAGTTGATTCATTTTAGAAGCTTCTATTTTGAAGTGTCTAGACACTTGTAATGGGTTATAAGATCATATATTATGGTTATGATAGTCATTATTGATTATATTAGAATATCTATGACATAATCCTTGTGCAAGTGCACATGCATGAGAGATGCCTTATGATGACTATAAGAGCACCTGTAAGATGCTATTTTGGGTGTTTTTGACCCATTTCAAGGAGATGCACATGATATTTTCTAGGTGTTTTTATATCTTTTTGTTTGGTGATACCATGGTGATATTCATCATTGCAAATCTCTATAAATTGGGGCCTTAAGCTAGAGTTATTCATTTAGTGTTGTTTATTTTTTAAGATAACAAAGTGTTGTCAAATATTATAGAGCTTTATAAGAGAAGTATATTTCTTCTCTAATCTTCATTCAAGATTAGTAATATGCTTTCCTCTCTTTCTATGTAGATTTTTTTCCTCGAAAAGGTTTCTCCACATAAATCTGGTGTTTCGTGTTTAATGTTTTTCTTCTTCTTGTTTTGGCTCTATAGTCACTTTGTTAACCTTTATCTTTAGTTTCATATTTGCAATTATATTCATTTAAAGTTCGTATTGAAATATTTCTTCACTTTTTATTACAATGCTTGGTATCAGAGCTAATGGTTCTATTGAGGGAGAAACACCTAAATCTTAATAAGCATTGAAGGTTTTTTACTGTAGTGGGGGTTTTATTTTTGTGGGTTTTTTGGAGATTTGAGAAAGGTTAAAATATACCATGGCTTCCACCTCTCATCAAGATATTAAGAATTTGAATGGCGCTGATTACAAGATGTTTGAGTTGAAAGTTTAAGACCTTAATGAAAAAAGAGATCAATGGTTGTATTTTTCTAAAGAAAAGAAACCAACCAACTCTTAGTTGTCAAAGGAAGAATGGAAGGAAAATGACAAGAAGGCATTAGGAACCATTTGGTTATGTCTCACTAAATTTTTCTTCCTAAATGTATCTAGAGAAGACACAACCTACAGGCTATGGAGGAAAATAGGTGAAATCTACCAAACTAAGTGCTTGTCTAATAAGTTGTATTTGAAAAGATGTTTGTATTCTCTAAAAATGAAAGAGGGCAATTCTATTGCCAAATATACAAATGCATTTAATTTGATTATAAGTCGGCTTGCTTCAATAGATGCTAAGATTAAGGATGAAGATAAATCTATCTTATCGATTTTCTCTTTGTCTAATTCTTTGGAATATCTAGTTGTTGCCATGTGTGGTGGTGGTGCAGAGCCTAAGATGGAAAGTGTGGTTCCCTTACTTTTTTTAGAAGATATGAGGAGAAAGATCATGAGTGATGGCTCCCAAGATTCCTTGTATGTTCAAGGAAGGCCTAAGGAGAAAGGGCCCAAATAGGATAAAATGAAGGATAAGTCAAAAGGATGTTCTAAGGCTATTGGAAATAAAATAATAAAGTGTTGAATTATTGTAAAAGAGGGCATGTGAAGGAGAGTAGAAACAATAAAAAGGGAACTGATACTTCCATGGATAATTCCTTAGACGATGATGTGTCTGATGCTTTATTTATTTTAGCTAACTATATTAGTAATGATGTTTGTCTTGTTGATTCAAGTGCTTCCTACCATATGACTTCTCACAAGGAGTTATTTCCTAAGTATAAAGGATACTATGGAGGAGAAGTGTGTCTTACTGGTAACACCTCAATAAAGACTATTGGCAAATGAAGGGTAAAGTTGTGTTTTAGTGATGGGAGGATTGTTTCCATTGATAATGTTTTACATATTTCAAATCTTGCAAGAACTTTACTTTCGGTTACCAAGTTGAATGATTATAGAATGCATCTGATATTTTATAAGTCTAGTTATATGTAGGTAAAGGGAAGTTTTATAATTTCTAAAGGATATCAAATAGGGAATTTGTTTAAGTTACATGCTTCTACTCTTTGTAATTTAGCTTTTGTAACTAGGTGTTAAAATGGATGTATGTTGTGGCACCATAGATTGAGTCACATTGGTGAAAAAGGTCTTAAGACCATTCTAGATAAGAACTAGTTGAGGGTTATTTTGATAATTCTATTAGTAAGAGCCATTTATGTGAGCACTATGTGTTTGGTAAATAAAATATATCTTCATTTCCTAAATGAGTTAATAAAGATAAGAGACTTTTAGAGATTATTCATTCAAATGCATGTGGTCGAGCGGATATTGACTCTTTGATTAGATCTTGATATTATGTTTTCTTCATTGATGATGTCTCAAGATATACTTGATTTATTTTATGCATTCAAAATATAAAGTTCACAGTAAGTTTGAGTAATTTAAGCCATTGGTTAAACATCAATTAGATTATAAGATAAAAGTATTGAGATCTGATAATGGGGGTGAGTATTTCTCTAAGGATTTTTTTTTTTTCATACATGCAGAAATTGTTAGGCAAAAGACTACACCTTACACTCCCCAACAAAATGGGGTAGAAAAAAGAATGAGCCATACATTCATGGAGAGAGCTGGAAGCATTTTAAGTAGTGCTAAGCTAGATAAATATTTTTGGGTAGAAGTTATTGGTACTATTTTTTATTTAATTAACAAATCTCCTTGTAAAGCTGTTATTGTTAAAACACCTTATGAGATATAGTTGGGTAAAAAGTCTTCAGTTTCACATTTAAGGGTCTTTGGTTGTGAAGGTTTTGTTCATGTGCCTCAAGAGAAATGATCTAAATTAGATATAAAAGCTCATAAATGCATCTTTGTAGAATATTGTGAGAATGTAAAAGGTTATAAGATTTGGAATCCTCTAACTTATAAAATGATCTTTTCTAGAGATGTGATTTTCAAGGAATTTAGAGTTGACTCAGGTGAAGGAAAACCAAAGGAAAAGTCAAAGACAATGCATTTTGAAACTAAGAAGGAAGATGCACATGTGAAAGAACAGAGATATGGAAAACAAGATGGAGAAGAAGAATATAGTTCAAGTTAAATTTCTAAAGAATCTGTAGTAAAAAAGGAAGTTGAAAACAATGACGAAGAGGATGAGGAAGAACCTCTTACTCCACCTTTGAGAAGGTCCATAAGACAATACAATCCAATTGATAGAATTTTTTGTTTTATTTTTTTTATTAAGTACTAACAATGAACCTCGATCTTATAGGGAAGCATTCTCTTATGAGGAAAGTGAGTCTTGGATGCAAACCATGTAGGAGGAGATGAAAAATTTGGATAGTTGTTTTTGAATAAGGGAAAACAAGTTTTGATGGTCCCCTAAAACCCATTACAAACAAAATATTATAACATGTCCATTAAAGCACTACATAAAGAAAAAGAAAGCAAACAAGAAAAGGATAGTTGACCAGCAAAAACAACAATAGAGAGATAGAAAACAACAAATAGGACCGATAGAGAAAGAGCCTAGGCTAGGTAAAGTTATGAAGCAGCTCAACAACTTCCAGCTCCAGTTGCTCCATATTATAAGTCATCTGCTTGATTTCATCAATTTCCCTGCTTTGGCTTTTCTTTTTTCTAGTGCTTGCATGGGTTCTTCTACCATGACCAGTCTCCATATATTCAGGGGTGTCTTCCTTCACTTCATTGATTCTTGCAGAGGCCTTATTCCCACGGTCACTATCAATCTTGTTGATAAGAACCTTCATACTAGCAAAGGCGGCCTTTAAGATATTATGAATTTACTCCCCAATCTTCTTGAGCATGTTCTCAACCCCTTCCAGCATTTTTTCAGTAGCCCCATCTCTGTTCTCTAGGATTTGAAAGCTATTACGTTGAGCATTAATGATCTCCTTAGCATTACTGATTGCTTTGGTATGTTCACTTAAACAATCAGAAAGGGAGCTAAATTTACCAGTGCCAATAGCTTCTAAAGTTTCAATTTTGTTGGCTTCTTGGGATTGCTTGGCTTTTATGCCATTAATTTCCTTTTGAACCTAGAGGAAAGCCTTGTTGAAGCTATCCGTGCCATTTTTTATGCAAAGGTCAATATCCAGATAAGAGCCTTCCTAGGCCTTGTCTCCCGCATGATGCAAATTCACCTCGAGACCCACCTCTGTGACATCATAACTCTAAGCATCTTTAATGGAAGTGTCCTCTATTGGTATTTTGGTATGGTTTTGTCATTGATGTCAACACCTACTAACACTTATCAAATTTGGCACTTTGAAGAATCAACAAATGTTCACCGGCAAGAAAGTGACTTATACACAGTCAATGGTATCTGGTACACCGGCAGGATATAATGTTCATCGACACTTGGAATGATATGGAAAACATCTAGTTTTGTCAAAGACATTGTTTGGACACTTTGTCTTGGAGATTTGTTCATTGGTATATTCATGTTTGCATATTTGCTGTTACTGGCAAATAGGTCCAAGATAAGCACCGGCAGGCTTATCTAATCCAGATCAGCACAACACACTTTGGAGATGATTTATTATTGTTGTAAATGCATCTAGCTGACATGTTAAAATAATTATTGCATTGGTTATTATTTTTTTTGTAAAATGATTTTATTGTAATATCTATTAGAGCTGACCTACTAAAATTGGTCTTAGGTTATGGTATATATGTAAGATCTTATTTGTAAGATCGATATGCAATAAGGATAAGGATTTGTAAGAAGGTATATGCGAGAATAAGCATAGCTATACACACATACATCATTTGAAGGTGAAGAAAGGTTTTTGTGAAGACAATCAGAACTACATTGGTACTGAATCCAACATAGAAAGATGTTATTTTGAGTAGTACATCTTTATTGGATTTAACCATCCAATTGTAGTCAATGTGACTCCTATTTGTGTTTGAGCAGTGAGCTCTAGGCGCTTGGCCTTTCTGCATGTACAGACCCCATTTTGTATACACATACTATCTGTAGTAGTATCATCTGATTGTGGGTAAGGTTTCCCACTATGGTTTTTCCCCTTACAGGGTTTCCACATACAAATATTGGTGTTATGTATTGTGGATGTTATTGTCTTTCTGTTTCATACATTAATCTTTACCGGTATTGTAATTAACTGATAAAACTGTCTACCGACATAAAAGTTTGGTTTACCGGTATTAAGCATTAAAGTTGGTTAAGTTGTTTTTGGTTTGAGTTTATTTGACAACATATTCACCCCCCCTCCCCTCTCAATTGTCTCTGGGACCTAACAATTGGTATTAGAGCCTAGTCCTCTTTTGCAGAAGTTTAACAGCTTGAGGAGATCCAATGTCTACTAACTATTTCAAGGACAGTCCTAAACTTGATGGAACCAACTATGGAATATGGAAGATCGGAATGGAGACACATCTAAATTGCATTGGAAAGGACATCTGGGATGTTACAAAGAATTACTATACTTCTCCTACTCAGAATCAGCCTAATCCAACTAACTTGGCTAAAGATGAAGAAAATGATTGCAAAGCAAGAGAAGCAGTTTTGAGCGCATTATCGGATCAACAAATCATGGGACTATTGGATAGATCAACTGCTAAAGCTATTTGGGACCATTTGGAAACATTTGGAAACATTGAATGAAGGAGATTCCACAGTCAAAATTGCAAAACTTGAAAGCTTTTGGGTCAGGTATGAAAATCTGAAAATGGAAGAAGATGAAAGGAGTTATGCTTTTATGGAAAGAGTTAATGAAACTGTTTTGGGTATTAAATGTTGTGGAGGAACCTTAAGTGAAGATGAAATTTTTTCAAAAGTTTTAAGAGGATTTCCACTGAAATATAAAATGAAGGTTACTGCTATAAATGAGTTAAGAACAATGCCTAATACATCAATAACTAGGGATACATTGGTTGGAAAACTTTCAGCTTTTGAAATTGAGGAATTTGGTCTTGTTGCTACTGTAAAAATAGATTTATCTTTTAAGGCATCAACATCATATGCACCATCATTTGACAAGTCTGATTAGAAACCCTTTTATGCAAGAGAACTTGAGGAAAGTGGGAGAGAAAATGAACAACTTGAAGAACTTGAAGCACTATTTGCTAGAAAAATGCCTAAAGGTCCAGTTGGGAGTAAGTATGAAGGTAAAGAACCCTTTAAATGTTTTAACTGTAATAAAATTAGTCATATGGCTTCAAGATTCCCTGATAGACATGCTAGACTAAGAGAAGAAGCTAGAAGAACATACAAGCCTAACCCTAAATATCAGAGATATAGATTTAAGAAGAATAAAGATAAATCTCGTTATCTTGCTGATGAAGGAGTCACTGATGATTCTGATGAAGATCTGATAGACAATGGATGGGTTTTTGTTGCTATAATAAAAGATCAACTGAAACCTACTATTCAACTGGTAGAGCAGGCCCTGGCAGCTAAAATTAAAGTTAAGGATGAATGGATCATTGATTTAGGATGTTCACATCACATGACTGGTGATACATGTAAATTCCTGAACTTTCAGGAATATAATGGAGGCCTAGTAAGATTTGGAGATGACAAAGCTTGTTTAATCAAAGGAAAAGGTACAATAACTCTTGATGGTAAGCACAATACTGACAATGTTTACTATGTAGAAGGTTTAAAGCATAATCTTTTGAGTGTTGGTCAATTACTTGAGAAAGGATTTCACTTACAATTCAAGAATGGTAAATGCAAAATTATGAGCAGAATTGGTTTGGAAATTGCTACCAGTAATCAAACTAGAGGCAACATCTTTCATTTGAATAACAATGAAAAGACATGCTTGATTGCACACATTGATGAAAGTTGGCTATGGCACAAGAGACTTTGTCATGTAAATTTTGATTGCATGTTAAAAATTAGTACTACTAAGGCAGTTAGAGATTTACCTAAGATTGTTAAGCCTCACAATCTGGTATGTAAGGAATATGAATTTGGAAAACAAGTTAGAGCATCTATTAAAAGTACTCCCGAAAAATCAAATAATGCTCTTGATTTAATTCATATTGATTTATGTGGTCCAACTAGAACTAAAAGTTTACAAGGTGATAGATATTTCATGCTAATCATTGATGACTATTCTAGAATGTGTTGGGTTACTTTTCTCAGAGAAAAATCAGAAGCACTTGGAAAGTTCAAATTATTCAAAGAAATGGTAGAGAATGAAACTGGTAAGAAAATCAAATGTCTAAGATCAGATCAAGGAGGTGAATTTACATCTAAGGAATTTAATGCATTCTGTGAAGTGAATGGAATCAGAAGACAGTTATCAGCACCCTAGACACCACAACAGAATGGAGTTGTAGAAAAGAAAAACAAAACTACCTTAGATGCAACTAGAAGTATGTTATCAGAAGCAAATCTACCACATGTATATTGGCGAGATTCAGTAAGCACAATGATCTATACATTCAACAAAGTTCACATCAAAGGTGAAACCGGTAAGACCCCTCATGAACTATGGTTTGGCATTACTCCTACTCTTAAATATTTTCAGAATATTTTGTAGTAAATGCTATATTAGAAGAGATGAGTATATTGGCAAATTTGATCCTAGAAGTGATGAAGGAATATTTCTTGGTTATTCATCTAAGAGAAAGGCATACATATGTTTTAACAAGAGATTGCAGAAAATTGTTGAGAGTACAAATGTCAAGATTGATGAACAATTTAGAGGAACTTCAAGGTATATAGACTCTGAACCGACAACATAAATACTAGAAAATGAACCGACATTGAATCAACCGGTACAAAATGAAGATCCAGTTACATCGGTATCATCTGAAAATTCCACTATAATTGAGGAAAAACAAAAAATGAAGACACCTCAGTATGTAAGACTAAATCACTCTGAAGATCAGAAAATTGGAAACAAGTATAAAGGATTTATGACCAGAGGAAGACTGGAAAAAGAAGAGGTATGTCTTATTTCTCAAATTGAACCAGCATCAATTAATGAGGCATGTGAAGATAAACACTGGATTAAAGCTATGGAAGAAGAATTAGAACAAATTGAGAAGACTAACACATGGACATTAGTTCCCTGGCCTAAAGACAAAAATGTGATTGGAAATAAATGGGTATTCTGAAACAAACTTAATGAAGATGGTAAAGTAATTAGAAATAAAGCAAGACTAGTGTGTAAGGGATATTCTTAGAAAGAAAGAATTGATTATAATGAAACCTTTGCACCGGTAGCTAGAATTGAGGCAGTCAGATTATTCTTGGCTTTTGTAGCACACAAGAACTACAAATTATATCAAATGGATATTAAATGTGCATTTCTGAATGGAGATCTTGAAGAAGAAGTTTACATTGAACAACCTGATGGATTTTCTTTAGCAGATAACAAAGATATGGTTTGCAGGTTAAGAAAAGCTTTGTATGGATTAAAACACGCTCCAAGAGCTTGGTATGCAAGAATGGATAAGTATCTTTTGAAGATTGGATTCTCTAGAGGTAATGCTGACAACAACTTATACTATAAAGTAGCTAATGATGACATCTTGGTTATAGAAGTTTTTTTTTATGATACAATCTTTGGAGGAGAAGATAGATTATGTAAAGACTTTTCTATTGAAATGCAAGAAAAATTTGAAATGTCTATGATTGGAGAAATAAAATTCTTTTTAGGATTGCAGATTTCATAGACTGATAAAGGTATATTCTTGAGTCAATCTAAATACTTGAAGGAGTTACTAAAGAAATTTGGGATGGGAAACCGTTGGTGTAAATAATTATTCATCATGGATATTATTACACCTTACTTAAGTTTACTTAGGTACATGCATTTCATAGTAGTTTGGGTATGAGACACTTGGGTGTTTGTGCCACATTAGGATAGTGTGTGTAGGAGAATTTACACCTTTTATGGTGTGATCTTGTTGTTACACTCCACATTCAGTGGGTGATCCACCTCATGTGGAATATTATATTGTTTCTCCTACCTACCCACACCTATTTCCTACCTACCCTTATTTCTTATTGATCCACATGTCATGTTTGTGTGCTCACATATCCATATAGCCTTGCCTATATAAGCAGACTCATATTCATTGTATAAACAACAACGATTGATGATCCAGTTGATCAGTATTTTCATCTTGATAGAATACAATTTATTTCTATCATATATTTTGTGTCTCTTATTTGTGTTTTCCATTACCTCTTGATATTGGCAAAATATCACATGGTATCAGAGTTGGTCCTTGTATCACATGGTATCAAAGCCATTAGAGTGTCATTGTTTTGCTAATTGAGAAAAGTTTGATGCTATTTGGGGTTGTGTATTTTGGAGTTTTCTATTGCAGGTTATTATTGAAGCTTGATGGGTCAAATTTGAGGTCATCATTGGATTGAGGAGGTCCAAGAAAGTCAATTTTGCCTTTTGTTTCATCCAAATTGGACTTCAGAGGCCAAATCTAGAGGCATTTGAAGTTTGACACTGTGGCGGAAATTTTCCAGAAATTATAATTTTGCAGACAATTTTCAAATAGTGATATCTCACTCATCCGAACTCGTTTTTTCGAGCAATTTTTTTTTTAGGGGGGTAGAATTTCATGATCTGTACAGTGGTGCAGGAGGTTTCTGATTTTCAGATACAAGTTTTTCGAAAATCATGAAATCCTGATTTTTACAACTTTGGAGGCTTCATTTGGGCTCATATGGACTCCTTTTCAGGTGCCGTTTTTTTTGAAAGTACATATTTTTTCATCTACTTTCATAATCTGCCATCTATTTGCAATGATTTTAAGTAGAAATTGTACTTTCAGTATTTGGCCATTTTTGGCATATTTGGTACTTGCATTTTGCTTGGATCTCAGTTTAGATCACTAGCAGTATTTGTTGAAGTCTCTTAGATCTCATTTTGAGAAGTTGTAAATTGAAATCAAAAGTCCTCTTTGCATTGTTTTTCAAGTGGCCCATTGTATACACACTAAGTATAAAGTGCCAAAATCACCATTTTGGGGGAATTTCTTGATTGAGTATTTTGGGGGGGTGTCTTGTGTGATTGTGTCTCTCTCTATCTTGTGTTTTTTCATTTTGGTGCTATGGGTTCTCCTAAATTTCCACTTTTAACTCCTCATAATTATGCATCATGTAAAATTAAGGCATGGAGTAAACTAATGGAAAAAGGACTCATTCATTATGTAAATGAAACTATTACAGCACCACCTAATCCTAAGGCTTATCCTAATGCTCAAATTGAATGGCTTACTAAGAATGCTATGGCACTTGGAACTCTTAGAAAGTATGTATCAGATGACCTCATTTTTTACATTGATAAGTGTACAACAATTAAAGAGGCTTGGGATATTTTTAAGAAATTGTATGGTCAAGTTGATGAGATTAAGGGCTACAAGCTTGATAGTGAACTCACAACTTTGGATCCTAAGGATTTTGATACAATCCAAGATTATGTCACAAAAGTAACTGAGCTAAGAGAAAAGATAAAGGATTGTGGAATTGACAAAAAGGATGCTCAATTGGTTTATAACTTGTTGGACAAGCTTCCTTCAGAGTATGCAGCCTTTGTATCTAGCTTTCACACCCATAGGTTAGCTCAAGGTTTCTCATACACTTCTCCCTCATTTGATTCATTCACGGAGATGTTGATACTTGAGAAATCTAAGTTGACCATGATGGGGATTGTCAAATCTTCAAAGTCACAAGCTTTGGTGGCTAACAAAGGGAATCAAAGTAATCAAGGAAAAGGAAAGAATCAAAAGCAACCTCAGTCTAAACCACAACAAGATGGAGCACTATCTTCCTCTCCACAACAAGGTGATTCACCATTCTCACCTAAGAGGAAATCATATAAGGACAATCTTTTTTGTGGATATTGCAAGAAGTTGGGACATGATGAACATCATTGTTATAAGAAGGATATTGATGAGTTGAAGAATCTTCTTGAGAAGAATAGAATCAACCTACCTTCTAGATTGTCTACATCAACTTCTTCTTCCAAGGATAAAGGAAAGGATCACTCTTTTGGCATAGATAAAGGAAAGGGACAAGCTCTTTGTGCTACTACAAGTCATGATTCAGGGAGATGGCTTCTAGATTCAGGGGCTTCTCATCATATGGCATCTTCGCAGTCTATGTTTTCTACATTTGAGCCTTGCCACATGCCGCAGATTTTGATGGGAAATCATACATACATGGATGTGATTGGGAAAGGATCTATTTCCATTGGGGATAACTCCTTCAATGATGTGTTGTGTGTACCCCACTTGACAAATAATCTTCTTTCCATCTATCAAATCACACATGGGGCAACTAGGAAAACTGTGGAGTTCACACCTGATTCAGTTATCATTAGAGACTTGGAGAATGGAGCCATCATTGCGACTGGGGTGGTTGATCACTCATCTCAGTTGTACTCTTTTGCAGATTTTGGTCCTATTGATAAGGTTGGTTCTTCCTATATTGATGATTCAGATTTTGAGGAGAACTTTGGGCATTTGAACTTGGGGATTCTCACATGTGACCCTGTTCTTGAGACTTGCATTTCATCTCCTTCTATTGATATCACACCACCTCGCACCTGATGATGCAACTAGAGTGACAGTTTTGCCTTCTTATGATTCAATGCAGCAGGATATTTCATGTCTTCCAACTTCAGTTGATTGGGATGCCTACTTGATAGACATTGCAGGTTTGTTTGTGGACTCCTACATTGCAGATTTAGGAGACACCGTTGATGACATTCATCTTCTCTTTGATGAAGATGATCCTTCTTTGATTGTTGCGAGGGATAACTCTAACCTTCTTTTGCATTCTCTACATGATCAATCTTTAGAGGTTGACATGGTTGTGGATACTTTTGTACAACACTTGGAGGAGGTCTCTTTATCTTTTGAGGAGACATGTGAGTCTTTGGATATTATTAAATATTCATCTCCACTAGATCTTGGAGTGTCATTTTCAATAGTGTGGCACAGTTTACCACCTTTGGAGGGGGTACCTTTCAGCATCGACATGGGGACACTTGAGTAGTTTTCAGAGATTCCTTTCATCGTGAGTATTTTTGCTTCATCTTCCCTTCATGGTTGGGGAGACTTCATGGATCCACCTTTGGTTTTGTTTCTTCCTAGGTGGAGGAATGTGGTTCGATTTTCATGGAGTAGTTTCTTCATTCATCTTTGAGTTACTAAAGAAATTTGGGATATAAAACTCTAAACCGATAAGCACACCTATGACTACAAATGATAAATTATCACTAAGGGATGAATCTACACCTGTTAATCCGACTAGGTACAAATCTATGATAGGAGGTTTACAGTATTTAACACAAACCAGACTTGATATTATGAATGTAGTATGTATTGTTTCTAGATTTTAGAGTAATCCTAGAGAAAATCATGAATCAGTAGTAAAAAGGATTTTCTGGTACTTACAAGGCACTACAAATCTTGGTTTATGGTATCCTAGAGATGAAAATTTTGAATTTTGTGCATACACAGATGCAAATTGGGCAAGAGATGAGGATGATAGAAAAAGCACCACTAGCGGAGCATTTTTTCTTGGAAGCAGATTAATTTCTTGGTTTAGTAAAAAACAAAGTTGCACATCTTTATCAACAACAGAATCAGAATATGTTGCAGCAGCAACTAACTGTACACAGGTATTATGGCTTAAGAAAATGTTCAAGGACATAAAGGTAAAATGCAAGGAACCTATAACTATCTATTGTGATAACACTACATCAATTGATATATCTAAGAATCTGGTATTACATTCTGAAATGAAACATGTTTCTATCAAACTAAATTTTTTGAAAGAGAATGTTGAAGCAAAAGAAGTAAAACTGGTTTATGTGAATTATAAAGAGTAGATTGTAGATATTTTCACTAAACCTCTACCTAAGGAGACCTTTGAATATCTTAGAGACCATCTTGGGGTCATACCCCCATCGGTAGAGACTTAGATAGTTGATATTTGTCATCAATCGACCGAATTAATAGAGAAAATATTTTACTCCGACTTTGATGAGGAAGCTACTTCAAAGGGAGAGTAGTTGGTATATTGAATTGCCTGGTATTTTGTATTTGAACCTAGTTTTGTATTAGCTTTTGCATTTGATGTCAAAGGGGGAGAGATATCTATGGAAAAACAAATTATCTTTTAGGGAGAGATTATTCATTTGGGAAAAAGATTGATACTTTGAGATGATTCATTACTCTTTGTATCTGATTTTTTGATTTCTGGTTATGGTCTCTTTTGGGAGATTATTGGTTTCTGGTATTTGGCATTTTTGTTTTGGCACTTTGATGGGTTTTCCATCTTGTGTTGCCATCAATGCCAAAGGGGGAGATTATTGGTATTTTGGTATGGTTTTGTCATTGATGTCAACACCTACTAACACTTATCAACTCTGGCACTTTAAAGAATTGACAAATGTTCACTAGCAAGAAAGTGACTTACGCACAGTCACCGGTATCTGGTACACCGGCAGGATATAATGTTCACTAGAACTTGGAATGATATGGAAAACATTTGGTTATGTCAAAGACATCGTTTGGACACTTTGTCTTGGATGTTTGTTCATTGGTATATTCGTGTTTGCATATTTGTTGTTACCGAAAAATAGGTCCAGGGTAAGCACCAACAGGCTTATCTATTCGAGATCAGCATGACACGCTTTGGAGATGATTTATTATTGTTGTAAATGCATCAAGCCGACATGTTGAAATAGTTATTGCATCGGTTATTGTTTTATTTGTAAAATGATTTTATTGTAATATCTATTAGAGCTGACCTACTAAAATTGGTCTTAGGTTATGGTATATATGTAAGATCTTATTTGTAAGATCGATATGTAATAAGGATAAGAAATTGTAAGAAGGTATATGCGAGAATAAGCAGAGCTATACACGCATACATCATTTGAAGGTGAAGCAAGGTTTTTGTGAAGACAATCATAACTACACCAGTACTGAATCCAACATAGAAAGATGTTATTTTGAGCAGTACATCTTTATTAGATTTAACCATCCAATTGTAGTTAGTGTGACTCCTATTTGTGTTTGAGCAGTGAGCTCTAGGCGCTTGGCCTTTCTGCATGTACAGACCCCATTTTGTATACACATACTATCTGCAGTAGTATCATCTGATTGTGGGTAAGGTTTCCCACCGTGGTTTTTCCCCTTGCAGGGTTTTCATGTACAAATATTAGTATTATGTGTTGTGGATATTATTTTCTATCTATTTCATTCATTAATCTTTACTGATACTGCAATTAACTGATAAAATTGTCTACCAGCATAAAAGTCTGGTTTACGGGTATTAAGCATTAAAGTTGGTTAAGTTGTTTTTGGTTTTAATTTATTTGACAACTGATTCACCCCCCCCACCCCCCCTCTTAGTTGTCTCTGGGACCTAACAATTGGTATCAAAGCCTAGTCCTCTTTTGCAGAAGTTTAACAACTTGAGGAGATCCAATGTCTACTAACTATTTCAGGAAGGATAGTCGTAAACTTGATGGAACCAACTATGGAATATGAAAGATCATAATGGAGACACATCTAAATTGCATTGGAAAGGACATCTGGGATGTTACAAAGAATGGCTATACTACTCCTACTTAGAATCAGCCTAATCCACCTAACTTGGCTAAAGATGAGGAAAATGATTGCAAAGCAAGAGAAGCACTTTTGAGTGCATTATCAGATCACCAAATCATGAGATTATTAGATAGATCAACTGCTAAAGCTATTTGGCACCATTTGGAAACATTGAAGGAAAGAGATTCCACAGTCAAAATTGCAAAACTTGAAAGCTTTTGGGTCAGGTATGAAAATCTGAAAATGGAAGAAGATGAAAGGATTTCTGCTTTTATGGAAAGAGTTAATGAAATTGTTTTGGGTATTAAATGTTGTGGAGGAACCTTAAGTGAATATGAAATTGTTTTCCTTTTCTTCTTCTGGCTCAAGAGGATTTGGATCTCCTCACTGTCAGTATCTATGTCATCACCAATCTCATCTTCCTCCTCATACCAGCTATCATCATCCTCCCCCTTCTACTTCCTTTTGGCTGACCCTTTTCTCTGTAGCTCTTGCCCTGTTTTTCTTCTTCTCTTGCTCGAGCTAGAAATTTGGGGGTCGTCCTCTGCCTTAACTTCCGTGTCATATCCTTCACCATCATCATCATCTAAGTCTTCCAGTTCCTCTTCCGACTTAGAAACTTTTTCAATGTTCAAATGGATGGTGGTATTATTGATGTGATTATACAAAATCACCATCATACGCCCATGCATAGAAGGATTGGTTTTGGGGTTGGAAATAACATCCTTTATCCTAGCATTTAGGGCACAGAACAAATAATATGGAATGGAAAATTTCTCTTATACCAAAAATGGTTAAGAATAACAAAATGATAGTTGTAAACCCTAGAAGATCTCCCATCTAAAGTGATAAATTCCATAATAGAAAGCAAAAATCATTGCCAAATCAACTTAATTGCCTTCGACAAGTAGTAAGTATGGCTTCCCTTCATCTGTGTAGCTTTCTCCTCCACATCCTTAGGAAATATTTTCACTATAGCATCTGAAAGCTTCTTATCCTTATAGAACTTGATGACGTCCATCAAAACACCTGTAGCCTCAGTGATCATGGTTTCCTTCACCTTGACCTTCCTACTGCCAATGGTCAATGTGCCTTTATTCCAACCCTTTTTTAAAATTCTTGTAATTTTTGACCATTTCTCTTGCATTCTCTCCATAAAATCAGTCATTTTGGTTGCTTGCGGCATAGGCTAGACCTGAGGACAGTCCCTTCATTTATCAATAGTTGTTGCCTCTGTTCTCTTGCGATTACCACCCATTTTGTTATAGCTATCTATCAACTATGAATTCCTGCAAATACCTCTCTTCGCTATGGACTTTCTGATTAATAGTGGAGAAACCACTAGAAGACAATGGAAATTTCCAAATCTTTTTCTCGATAAGGAAAAAGAACCCATAAAGAATGTGAGGTGATCTAGCAATTATTAATGTACCTCCTTCTCGGTTGCATACAAAACTGACTCCTACTACAATGACCTCCCCTATCATCTCAGGAAATGATTTCAAATCCAGTCTTGCTTACCATGATATCTTTCATAAATTAAGATGTCACATGCCACATGAGGGAGCTCCCCCTCGCTATTCTAGATCTTGATTTTCTCGCTCTGTACTGTCTCATTGGTGGCCCAATTAAAACCCATGTTGGCCTCTCTATAATCATGAGAAATATAGCACTTATCAAACCCCTCAAGCAACTACCTAGCAGAATCAATGATATTTTTAATCATCCACGAGGGTTGGTGTTTACCAAGGAGGCAATTGATAATGTTTTTAGAATCCCCCTCTAGCCATAACACTTTGACACCTAGATTATATGCTAATTTTATAGTTTGGAGGGAACCCATATCTTTAGCCACATGATTAGTCTGAATCCCCAAGGGAAAGGCCACCACCCCAATAAAAAATCCAGTACCATTCTAGATAACTCCACCACAACCAGCTGACCCTGGGTTACATTTAGTAGCCCCATCAAAGTTAGCCTTAAACTAAGCATTAGGGGGAAAAGACCAACTTCACATACTTCTTTTGATTTGGTTCCAGTGTTGGTGTTCATGTAGGTGGGATGCTCCAGCTCTTGAGAACATCAAAGTCCTCCTGACTATTGCAGTAATGCTCTCCCCTAGCCATCACATTCTCAACACAGTTATATTTTATCTTGGCCCACACCACCTCAAAGGGGTTAATATCATTCCTGAATATTTTGTTATTCCTCTCTTTCCATATACCCCAAAGGATGTGTGGAAAGGAAAACTTCCATAAATTTCTTATGGTCGGATTATTAGTAATGCAGTGCCAACTCCTGAAATAGTCTTGAATCTCCTCTGGGAAAACCCAATTCAAACCCCAATATTGAAAAAACATAGCCCAGATAGGTTGAACATAAGGACAGTGTATAAAAATGTGGTTCACATATTCCTCATCATTGAGACAAAGATAGCATCTCCCCTCTTTCTCAAGTTATTAGTGGTTAGTATCTTATTTTGCAAAAGAATCCATAAAAAGATATTAATTTTAGGAGTCAAACCTAGATGACAGGCCTTAGCCCAGCTTGGGCTAGGGTCTTGAGTCTAATCCAACATAAGGACAAAAAATGACACATAATAAATCCATGAAGAGGAACTACTCCACACCATGTGGTCTTCCCTTCTGGTTTCTAAAATTGCATGGTTGATCATTAAGTTTACCTGCTTTAGGTTGGGATCAATAGAGCTGAGGTCCACCAACTTTTGATCTCTCCAGTAATCAACAACTTTAACACTGGACTTTTCCTTACAAGTCTGGATGATCATCTGAGAGGCACAATTATTGAGAGGGGCTCCTCCAATCTAGGCATCATCCCAGAAATCCACCTTCCTGCCATTACCTATGGCCCAGACATTGTCTAAACTAACAATACCTTTAGCATGGATAACACTATTCCAAATAGAAGAGCCACTCGGTATCTGATCAAATGCAAGGAAATCTTCCATGGTAGGAACCACACATCAATACTTAGCTTTCCATACATCATTCCACTCTCCATTTCCCTAATAGATTATCCAAATTTGTTTGGCGAGAAGAGTCTTGTTCAAGGTTCTAATATTTCTTAAACCTGGACCCCCCACCTTTTTGGGTTTATAAACATTATCCCAGGCAATGAGTGCAACTCTCTTCTTCTCCTCAACCCCAAACCAAAGGAAGGCTTTTTGAATTTTATCAATAGCATCTACAAATTTTCCAAGAATTTTGAAGAGGCTTAAAGCACAAACCAAAAGACTCTAGAGAGAAGATTGTATAAGCTAGATTTTTCTAGCTTGACTAAGAAGGGTACCTTTCCATCCAGCCAGCTTCCTACTGAATCTGTCAACAAGACTATTCCAAAACAACTTTGATGGTCTCATGTCCAAAGGAAGACCCAGGTAAATAGAAGGAGGCTTTCCAATTTGGCACCTAAGGATCCATGCCATCCGAATATGTCTATCCTCTAGGGTGTTGAAGAAGAAAACATTACTTTTCTCCCAATTAATCATTTGACTCGAGGCAGAACTATAATTATTCAGGAGGCTCTTCATGGTGGAGGCTTGTTTGATTGATGAAGTATCCATTAAGATGGTTCTGGAACCAGAAGAGTGGGAGATTCCCAAAAGAAGCCCTTGAGAAACATATTTATTAAGAAATCTACCCAGACATTCAGCCAGAATAATAAAGACAATAGGGGAGATGGGATCCCCATGCCTGATGCCCCTAGAAGTTTTAAAGAAGGGGGAAGGCACACCATTCACAATGACAGAGAAAGAAGGGGTCGAGATAAATTTTTCAATCAACTAAATAAACCTATCACAGAAGCCAAAAGCACCAAGTACGTTATTGGCCAAGAAGCTCTAGTCAACACATCATAGGCTTTAGACAAGTCCAACTTCATTAGGAAGCCTTGTTTCTTCAATTCACTAGTGAATGCATGTTTTCAGGAATAGTAATGATAGAGTCGAGGATTTGTCTGCCAGGAATGAAGCCACTCTATTGGGGCAAAATTATAGATGGAACAATCATTAGTAGTTGGCTAGTAACCACCTTAGAGATAATTTTATAGAAATAATTGCATAAGATTATTGGACAAAACTTATCCATAGAATCAGCCCCAGGACATTTGGGAATCACAACCGAAAAAGTAGCATTGAGTTCCTTTAAGATAATTCTAGCCGCAAAAAATTATTGCACACCTTTAACCACATAACAATTGATGATGTTCCAATAGGCTTGAAAGAAGAACAACGAAAATCCATCCAAGCCCGGGGCTTTATTGCCATCAAAAGAGAAAACCGGTTTCTTAACTTCCTCCTCAGAGGGGATGGCCACCAAAGCCTTGTTATGAACATCATTAATGATGGAAGGAATGGTCTCTAAGAGGACCCTTTGAGAATGAACATCAAGACCACAATCCACTGAGAGAAGAGAAATGAAAAAATTATTGGCTCCATTCTCAATCTCATCGTCCTTCCTAGTTTCAATTCTCCCAATTCTCAGCTTGGAGATCCTATTTGTAGCCTTATGTTTCATAGCAGACATATGGAAGAACCCAGTATTTCTATCCCCAACTTTAAGCCATAGAGATCTAGACCGCTATTTCCAAAATTCTTCTTCTCTTCTGATATTCTTATGATACTTCACAAGCACTTCATTTTACTCACTGATAGATACTTCATTATATCCTTTGTATGCGGGAAATGAGGGTGACAAAAACATAAAAGTCTGATTCAAAAGACCCACACACCAATGAGACTCTTGGTGCAAGTTATAGGAACTATATTGAAATAGCTCAACTTCCCAAGGGGTGTCCCATTGTTCTCTATCTCACAAGATCCCTAAAGTCTCACTCTTGCTCTCAGATCACTGAGCAAAGTGGCTTGGGATTGATAACTCCAAGAATGAGTGATGTTTGATTTATATGCATGAATGCATTCTAAGATGTGTATGATATTGAATCCATGATGATTAAGCTAGCATAAAGATGATAATAAGATTATCAAGTTATCCTAGAAATGGTATACTAGTCTAGCATCTATACTCTATGATATTTAGAATGCTTCTAAATGTTATTATAATGTAACAAAGAGAGGCTAAAATGCTTAGTAAAATGACTGTAAGTTTGATGCATGAAAGATTGTTGATATTTAAAATAAGGAATGAGATCTCTATTTATAGGGAAAATAGGTCAACGGATGGTTAAGATTGGATAATCTTAACAAGGGCTAGGATTGAAAGTTAATCAAACCATGTTTGCAATTCTCACCAATGAAATGATGATAATTGTCAACAAGAAGTTGCTTGAGAGGAGATGCAAGAAGCATTAAATGCTTGAGAAGACATGAAGGTTACCTTAGGAGGTAAGGCTTAAGGTTATCCATTGGATAAAGCTTTTATCCAAAGGATAAACTCTTGTGCAAGGGTTAATAGGATAACCAAGGTTAAAGCCATGAATGCTTGATGAGACCCTTGGGTTAGATGAGGGTTAAGTTAGAGAGAAAGTCTCTAACCATGCAAGAAGGTTGAGTTAACCATTAATGGTTAGTAAGAATTTGGGGACAAATTTCTAAGAGTCCTTCCAAATTTGGGGGAACTTGTTGAAGACATTAAGACTTTAATGCATTTCAAAGACTTTGGAGGCTTTGATAAGTGAATTCTCTTTGCTTAGGATTATGACAATAATTAGGAGATCGATTAGGCTAAATTGGAAGAGATTAGAAGAATCTAGAAGGGTTTTAGAAGGCAAGTGGGAGATGTAGGAAAATGTAAGTGGGTGAGGGAAAATAGGCATTTTTTGGTAAATAAAAGATTTATTTTAGCCAAATAGGGGATGCAACTTGCATTTGTAGGATTTTGCAAGTGGGGGGATTTTTAAATAAATTTAGATTGATTTAAATGCAAAGGATATTTTAATTAAATGTAGATTTAATTAAAATGGGAAAGGGGATAAATTGATATTTTTAATTAAATGTGAATTTAATTAAAATGGCTAGAGGGGGTATTTAATTAAATGGTTTAGATAGAAGAAGGGTTTATTAATTAAATTTTAATTTAATTAATAGGCGATTATAAGAATAGGGATATTAATTAAATCTTAATTTAATTAATTGGAAGAATTAAGAATAATTAAATGAAGAAAATTCACTCAATTCATTGTGCAATTTTCAGGTGTCTACATCCATTAGTTTGGATTTTATCCTGCATTTCCTTAAGCTCAAGTTGGGTTTTGGACTTTGCAGCAAAAAGATCCCCAAAAACTTCCTTATTCCATTTTTTAATATTATCTTTAACATACCTTAATTTTTTAGCCATTCTATACATCACGATACCTTGGATGTCAATAGACCACCACTTCTAAATGGCCTTCTCAAGGTTAGGATGGTCCAGCCACATCCTTTCAAATATAAACAAGAAGTTTCTTTTAACACTTGTATTCTCAACAACAAAAACTATAGGAAAATGGTCATAACCAATCCTAAAAATTGTCAATAAGAAGCACTGATAATGGTTAAACCATTAATTAGAAATTAGGACCATGTCAAGTCTGACTTGAATAAGATGTTCCCCTGCCCTCTGGTTGGTCCAGGTGAAATTCGCACCTTGGAGATCAATATCATGCAGACCCTAATTGTTGATAAAGTTCAAAAGATCCATTCTACTATCTAACTAACAGGGGACACCTCTAAACTTCTCATTGTCACAAAGAGGGGTGTTGAATTCCCTCGCAACCATCCACATTTCATCCTTATAAAGAGACTGAATAGCCTCCAGCTTCTTCCAAAATTTACATCTACCAAGCCTATTATTGGGGGCATAAATATTAACTAGTATCCATGAGGTACCATCCCCTAAATGATGAAACCTAATAAAGGCCAAATTACTATCCTTCTTAACAGGCACCCCAGTAACTCGCCTTAGATTCCAAAAAATGGCAATGCCCCCAGAAGCACCATCTGAGCTACCTCCTAAAACTCCCCCAACCTTAAAAAGCTTAATATTCTCAACTTTCTCTTTAGTCATTTTAGTTTCTTGGATAAGAACAATGTCCAGTTTATGTTCTCTAGCTAAATTTCTAAGAACATCATGTTTATGTGGACTATTCAATCCACGTATATTCCATGATACAATTTTCATTTTCTAACTAGGGAACATACCTCATGGATGGTCATTTGAGTACCATCCACTATATTCTTGCTTGCCTCTTGATCTTTGATCTGGCTTGCTTTTTTCCTCCCATGAGGAGAGGGTTTAAAACCCCTATCAGTTTTGGTCTGGTTTCTTGTTTTGACTGGAGTATCCTGAGGGGTAGATTTCGGCCCATTTTTCCCACTTTCTTTCGAACCGCTTCTTTGCTTATATGGAAATCTTCCTCTTGGATGTTTTGGGTGGTTTTCTTCTGCTCAACATCATCAACCTCATCCCACTTAGCACTTTTATTAAGCAGTGAAGTTGTTGGGTGTGCTAGAAGGTAGATTTCACCATCTCCACTGATTGTTGTGATTCTGACGATGAGATTCCTCCAAGGATCAAACACTTTTTGGCTTCCTCATAGTTGGGTCTAGGGTCATCTCTGATGGGGTTTTCCATAATGTGATTCGAATCCACTTCCTCCTTGGTTTGTAGCACCACTTGTATTTCTCCATCTTCCAGATTATCACTTTGTTGTTCATCCTGATTGGTGTCTTGTCGTTCTCTCTCATCTTTTCTTGTTTGATCCTCTTTCCCTTCTTCAAGCAAAATTTTTTTTGGGTTTTCCACATTAATATTCCCTTTTTGCTCAAAATTATTAGGGATGATGACACTCTAGGCCTCTTCTATCATTTTCTCTTTTTAAACAATCTTAGATTGCTTAACATGGTTTTTTGCTTTCCATTGCATTGTCTTGTCTTTCTTGTCTTTCGCTTTGACAGCCTGAAGAGGGAATTTTCTAGCCATAAGCCCCAATATTTTGTAGTGAAATCAAGAAAAAGATACACTTTCATATTCCATAGGTTGGTTTCATTTCCCCAATCTAGAGTTAATCTCAATGGATAAGGGCATATATGTGCCTTGCAAAACTCCCACACAAATCTTAGTAAAGGTAAATCTTCTTCTAGCTGTTGTGATAGGATCCATAGATAGGAGTTTCCCAAGGAGCTAGAAATTCCTTTAAAGACATCTTCAACCTACAACTCTTGGGGAAGGCCCGATAGTCTGACCCAAACAGGAGCTTGTACAAAAGGATTCATTTAGGTCCATCTTAGACAACCATTTTTGCAAAGCAAGCATTGCTTTTCCAATTAACCAAGGGCCATCACAAAGCACTCTCAACATGTCTTCCTTACATGAAAAGGCCATTGACAGTGCACCTTTGGACATAGAAATGATCTCCACTTGAACTTTGAGTGCCCATTTGTGTTTAGCAAACGCCCTAACAACATTAATATTTGGCCTCAGGCCCAAAATTTTTCCAACTAGAGTCATTGCCATAGGTTAATGTTATGCTCAATAACTGGGTCTAGAACTTCAATAGAAAATCTACCATTTTCTAGTTCTGAGATATTACAAAGTGGAGGGAGTGAGGACTTTCCACTCAGTTTGACACCGAATACAGAAGTCCATGACCAACTATTGTCCCTTTGAATAGGTCCATGCCTTGGGTTGTCTCCAACATGTGATTCTCCATTCCCCCCATCAGGATCGAGAGGCTTGTCACCAACTTGTGGGTCCCCATCTGCTGGGTCCTTTCCATTCAGCTTAGAGGAATCAGGGTAGTCTCGAGATTTGTCCTTTCCGTTCTCCCCTTGGTTTGCTTGTCCATTGCGGGTTTTCCCACCCTATCCTAAGTTCAAATTCAAAGTCGCTCCCTTCTCACGCTCTTGCATCATTGTGAAGCTTCCAACAATCCTACAGAAAATGTTAGACTTCATAAATTTGGATAGTTGTCACACTTGAGATGTTGTTAGTTTTCCCAAAGGAAGAAATCTCATTGGATGTAAGTAGGCATTTAAGAAGAAAATTGGAGCAAATGGTGAGTTAGAGAGATACAAGGCCATACATGTGTCCAAGGGCTACTCCTAGAGAGGGAGTTTTTGATTTCAATGAAATATTGTATCCTGTTGCTAAGCTAACTTCTATTAGATTCTTATTATATATTTCTACTTCTTGTGATTTTGAGATAAAGAAAATGGATGCTAAAACTACTTTATTGCATGAGTATCTTTAAAAAGAGATTTATATGCAAGGACTTGACAGTTTTGTTGAGAAAGGAATGTAGTGTCCTAAATTGTAATCCCTTAAAATTTGGTCCCCATTTTGGCCCTACTTTTAGTGTTCATGTCCCAAAGCTAGACTAGGACCTAATTTTCTCATACCATTCAAATCTAGCTTTCTTTTCCATTTTCACATCACATGGACCCTTGATTATGACCTTAAAATGTGGTAGGACTAAGGCATGGTGCCATGGTCCTCATTGGGACCAGGGCATCACACCTTGGCCTCTCAAATAGGATCCTAATTTGGTCCCTCTCAACAATCATAATGAGATATCAGTATTGTCATTTCCATGTTTGCCTATATCAGAAAATGAAGGTCTATCCCTCTCATTTGAGCATAAAAGGAAGAATCTGATGGGTTTACCTAGCTTGCTCATACTTCACCTAGTTGGTGTTGCTCAATTACACCAACCTCTCCTAGTCTATATATGATCCAAGACCTCCAAGTCCTTCTCAATCTCTTCTCTGGAATTCTTCTTGCAAATCTCAAGGTGTTTGCAACAAGTGTTTAACTAGGAACCCTGCCATTTCAAAGTGTCTTCCATATGCTTAATTGTGCTATCTTGACAACAACTTATCAATTTCACCCACTTACAGTTATGAGTCATTGTAGAGGTGTCGAGGTGGAATTTAACATGGAATTAATTCCATTTGGGTCCATTTGCGGTTTGTACTCATTATCTTTCCTACCAATTTCACCATTTTCGCCTAGAAATAGGGCTACAAGGAATGAGCCCCTATTAGGCCTCCAAAATCTGGTTTTCAAGGGTTTTGAGGAAAATGGACCAAAAGACCATGCAAAGTGCTCTATTTTTCTTAAATCATTCACCTATCCCCAAGATATTTTTGTGGTTTTGGTTTCCCACCTTGTCATACAATGCCCTAACCCAAAAATGAGGGTTTGCAAGGGTTTCTAGGCCTCCTAACTGGCAGTGACTGTTCAAATTTGAGGAATGGGTATCTAAAGGTCTTGTTAAGGATTATCCTAATAGTGGAAACTCTATATGGACCTTTTGAAACTCTCCAAATGATTAGGCTAAGGTTTTGTGTCCACCTCTGCACTATGCTCTCAAATTCACCCTGTCTTCTCTAGTCGGGTTGCTCTTGGACTCGCCTAGAACAAGGTGGTAACCATATCAATCTTCTCTTCCAGAAGTCCTCCCTACATATATACACTATATAAGGGGTTTAATTCCATTTCCCAACAATCCATGATGGTAGCACAGAGGGATTTTATGGGGCAACCATTTTACATGAAATTGCTATTTACAAGCCAAAACAGGCTGATTGGAAACAAAACAATGAAAACAGTAACACACCCTATCTACAAAGAATGAAATGAAATAAATGAAACTAGAAAAAGAAAAAAAAACTTCAATCCACAACTAGAGCAATGGATTCAATCCATTATCATCCACATTTAATGCAAAAATAAGACCAAAACAGTGAGAACTGTCTGAAAATGAGTAGTTTTAGATTGTTAATATTACAAAATCAAACTTCCAACCTTGGTAACCATGAAAGAGGAGGTTTGAATATTCTTCCCCACATGTGGAGGCACCCTAGGGTACTGCGCTATCCCTAACTCCACCGCTAATCTCTTTAGGACCAAAGTTGTCATGACAACTTTTACAAATTTCCACATTTTGTATTCCCAACCTAAGCAACCTTTTTCAAGTCATTACTCATGAATTTTTAAATATTCCTAAGACTATTATAAACCTCTCCAATTATCATCCCAATTAATGCCTCTTTTGACCATCAAGAAGGCCATTTCAATTACTCAAACTATCACCTATTCACAAAGATGCAAACCTAAGAAGAAAACTAACTAAACTAGGCCTACACTTGACTCAAAACAAACTTTACTCACACACCTTGGACCCTCCTGGAGTTCTTATTAGGAACCTAACTTGGCTAAGGTTAGTACAAGCCAAAATTATGGAAGGACTATGAGCCTAAGTCTTAGGTGCTCCTTTACCAGAATCATAAGGCATCTAATTAACTCGTATTCAAGCAATCTATCACTCACGAAGTGAAACATTCATCATCAAGAATTGCGAGGTTGTATATTCTTCACTCATATATTATGGGGCAACATTACATCATTCATATACAAGTATGTGTTTGTGATTACGGTTTTGTCATGTCCATGCCATTTCATACAATATATGTGGTTACATACAAGAAGCAAAGAATCATTATCAATCATTACAAATATGAGGTATATCTTTCCATTATTTATTTTAGTATTTACAACATTTCATTCAAGGTTAATTCCTAAACCAAAGTTTGACTTAGGAAAACACCTATTCCCAACCTATTTCTGCTTCTTTTTGTGTGCAAGAAATAGATACGAAGCTGAGATCTTCAAAATAAACATTATTTATAGTGATGAATCAATCCCTCATTAGAATTTGAAAATTTTGGAGGACCAAAGCATGGGCAAAATGGTCTAAGATTTTTAGCAGCTTTTTCTGGAAACATGTTTGAATCTGCTAACATTGCTTAGATCCAGGTTTGTGGCTCAATCTGATGACTGTAGCTTACTATTTCCACATTTTTATATTCATTTCCAAAACTTTAACCCTAATTTAAGCCATTCAACTTACAAAAGAGGTCTTAATACACAAAACACCAAACCAATCAGAATTCCTAGTCCAATCATTGCTGGTTTGTGACTAGATCTATTGGATTGGAACCCTCTTTTGAATGTGATGGTTTCTAAGTTACCAAATTAGCGGTTTTCATCCTTCTTGTGGTGGAAACCTTAATTGTTCACCATAACAAGGAAAAGTAAACTTGGTTTGTAAGTTAAAATGACCACTACACAGTTTGAAATAGTCACCTAGGATATGGTATTGTAGTGTCCTAAATTATACTTGCCTACAATTTTCTCCTCACCTAGCCCCCATTTTGGAGTTTCATCTTCCAAGTCTTTATTTCAATATTGATTATGATCACACCACTTACCTATTCCATATTTTCATCAATTTCCTAGTTCAACCCCCAATTTCAAGTCCCAATTTCTAGGACCAGGATGTACCACACCCTAGTCCCAAATTAGGACTAGGGCATACCACACCCGGGGCCTCTTAATTGGGCCCCAAATCACACCCCCTAATTGTCATCATTAATGAAAAGGAATTTGGATCCTGTGTTGGCTTGTTGTGGAAATTCAATTTGATTTTTGATAAACAAGTATAAAAGGAGGTCTACCCCTAATTTGAATTATTTTGCCAATTCAGGGGACAATACCCAAAGAAAAATTGGTGGTATTGTAAACACATAATAAACCATGTGAAAGTTTCATTTCATTCAATATATGTAAAAACCATACAATTTGGGGCAAATTCGTGAAAGAGATGTATTCCCTTGAATTTATCTAGCTTGGGCAAACTAGTGGTAAATAAGTATGCTCGAGTCCATACAAGTTAGGAAAAGTCATGAAGGAGATGTCTGCGCATTGACTCCATGAGAGATGATACAAATTGGCAAACTCGATAGACAATATGTATGTCACAGCTTGACAAACTTGTCTTAAGAGTTGTATGCCTGTAACTCTCTCTATTGGATTCAAATTGAGATTATTTATAAGTTTTCAAAGAAGTTGAATGATCAGTACATTTATGTCCTTATCAGAAGTTAAAGAGACAATGCAATATTGAAAGGTTATTACATTTGAATGAGGACAAAAATTCATTAAAGATTAAAATATTTCATTTAATTGAATACTCTAACTTATTTCTGATCATTCCTCCCCTCTCGAAAGGCAATGGACCCTATTGCCTAATCATCTTCCAAATAAAATTCTGCCATGCAACTTGAAAGTGCTAGATGAGACTCTTGAGATAATAATCATAATCTTGTAAATGTACATAAAGCTTGTGACCTTTAAAGTATCTTGATTCCACATTAGTATTGTAGTGCTTCTTTGGATGATAAAATTATTGATAGGGCTCATGGAAGCTGAATTAGGGACATGATTTTCTTAGTACACTTACACACCCCATTTGTCTTCATTTATATGGCAACAACCTCTGGAGTAAGCATTTCCTTTTCCTAAATCCAATGACACATTTATCAGATGTTTCTGGAGACTTGTCTTTAGCCAGCATATCAACTATGCTCTTCTTCATACATCGAGAAATGACCTATGAGACTACTAACATAAGCCTCCCCTTCAATCTTTTCGACTATAGTGATTTTGATGGAAAGGGCTTCTTCATCAAGGATTGTAAGGATTTTGAGAAGTTGAGCGAGGTGGGTTTTGGACCACTACAAGCAAACTTTATTAGACCAGTGCCAGTTGTGAATTTTGAATTAGAATCCAAACACTTCTGCTACTTTCTTGAAATTTTGTGTAGACATATAGTAAAGGCCCTCTTAACCTTCAATCAGTTCTTCCTTTCCTTTGTTGTGGCACTTGTACTTAAAGACATCATTGATTCAATTGAATTGTAGAGAAATTATGACTAGTGTTTCTACAAGAGATTTGAACCTACATTAAATGGAAATCTTCCAGAACATTGTGTAATCGAAACTCCACATGACCAAAATGGTAGCAGAAAATAATCTAGTGGTGAGCTTTGCATAGTTTGTGAGCAGTTGCATCTTTACTCTCATCCATCTAATTTTTATTTGTGCTCATTGAATCTTCCATGGTCTAGAGTGATGTGGTGAACGAGTGACTTAGAAGGAAGGTTATTTATGGTGAGAGTAGCATGAAGTAAGGGGAGCAGAGGAGGAACACCCATGTCTTACCAACAAAATCTATTAAGGGGAAAAACTTGTTTGTACATACACCTAAAAGGATCGAAGAGGCTTTGATACCACTGATCTAAATTATTTTGCCAATTCAAGGGACAATACCCAAAGAAGAATTGGTGGTATTGTAAATACACAATAAACCATGTTGAATTTTCATTTCATTCAATATATGTAAAAGCCATACAATTTTGGGTAAAATTGTGAAAGAGATGTATGCCCTTGAATCTGTCTAATTTGGGCAAACTCGTGGTAGGTATGTGTGCCCAAGTCCATACAAGTTAGGCAAACTAGCGAAGGAGAAGTATGTCCATGGACCCCATCAGAGCTGATACAAATTGGTAAACTCAACAGACGAGATGTATGTCATGGCTTGAAAAATTTGTCCTAAGCATTGTATGCCTGTAACTCTCTCTATTAGATTCAACTTGAGCTTATTTATAAGTTTTCAAAGAAACTGAATGATCAGTACATTTATGTCCTTATTAGAAGTCGAAGAAACAATGCAATATTGAAAGGTTATTACATTTGAATGAGGACAAAAATTGATTAAATATTAAAATATTTCATTTAATTGAATACTTTGACTTATTTCAGATCAACCCCTCTCATTTATAACCTAATGAATTGAAATTGAGATCTACACTCTAGCATATTCAAGTGGGAAAGTGATCAATAATTCATCAATCATTGGAGTAGAAGTGAAGTCGAAATCAAGCATTGATGATGGCAATCATGATCAATTTTTTATGAAGATATCCTACATGAAATCCTAATAGCTTTGTCTGAAGACAAACAAAACTTCATCAAGGTAAACATTATGGTTTCAACATTACATTTAAAATTTAGTCTTTCCCTCAAAAGGAAAGTACTTAACTTCAATATTTCATTACATTTATCAACTCAATTTCATGGTTAATTCAAAATCTCAAGTTTGACCTAGCACAAACCCCCATTCTCAACATATTTCCCTTTGACCTAGCACAAACCCCCATTGACCTAGCACGAATAGATCAACTTTTTACCATGGAATATTTGGAGGACCGGGGCAGATCTGTGCTACTTGGTCTCAAAAAATTAGGCCAAACTTGTAGGAATAGGTCCAACACATCTTCTTTTGCCTGGATCCAGGTTTGTGTCTCAATGGGATATTTGAAGCTTACTATTTATGTCATATTGTTTTAATAATTCATTATTTTGATGTAATTTCACAATCAATCCAATCCAACTTAAGAAAGATGACTAATCATAATCAATACCAATTGAATCCAATCAGACTCCCAATCTCTTTCCCATGAGGAATGGGCCTAGATCTATTGGGTTCAACCATCTTTCAGTGTATGTAAGTTAATTAGGTTATTTAGTGGTTTTATTATCTTAAACCCTAATCTCAATTTGCATACATTACAGGTACTATAATTTTGATGTTTTTGCATTAAAGTTGGGTCATGTTAGAAGAAAAGAGGATCACTATGTTTATATTAAGGTTATTGATTATCAGATATTATTTATTGTATTGTATGTTGATGATATGTTGTTTATTGGTAATAGCAAGGTGATCATTAGAGAGCTCAAAACTCATCTTTCTGGCACATTTGATAAGAAGGGTTTGGGGGCTACTAGATATATTCTTGGGATCGAAATCAACAAGGATTAGGTTCATATAAATATTTGGTTAAGTGAAAGTAAGTATGTTGACACCATTTTGTAGAGATTTAAAATGCAGGATAGTAAGCTAGTAAGTATTCCATTTCTAGTTGGTACTAAGTTGAGTTTAGACATGTGTCCCAATTATGATGATGATATTGAAGAGATTTATAATGTTCCTTATGCTAGTGCCATTAATATTTTAATGGATGCAATTGTTTGTACTAGACCAAATATAGCCCAAGCAGTGAGAGTTCTAAGTAGGTTTATGTCTAACCTAGATAAAGAGCTTTGGACTTTTGTTATAAGGGCAATAACATACTTGTGAGGTACTTCCAATTATTTATTGGTTTAACATGGTATTGATGGTGTAGATAATTCATTGGACATACATGGTTTTGTTGATGCAGATTGGGTAGGTGACTTGGCTAGTCAAAGGTCCACTAGTGGCCACGTATTTACTTTGTTTGAAGATGTAATAAGTTGGATGAGTAAAAGGTAGCCTACAGTTGCGTTGTCCACCACTAAAGTAGAGTATATGGTTTCTATTCATCATGCCTCTAAGGAGGCAGTTTTCTTACAAATATTTGTGATGGTATTGGTTTTGATTGCTAGACAATGATGATTGGATGTGACAATCAAAGTGCCATATGTTTGGCCAAAAATCTTATATATCATGCTCATACTAAACATGTTGATGTTCAATATCACTTTGTGCAAGAGATGGTTGAGTGGATAGGTCTTGATTTAAAAAGTTGACATTTTGGATAATTTTGTGTACTCTCATGAAGCCAGTGACCACAGATAAGTTCTCTTGGTGTAGGAAGGCCATGGGCCTTGATCGTTGCACTTGATTTAAATTTGGTATCTCTATGGGGTAATTTAGAATGTATGATGTCAAGTGGGAGATTGTTAGGATTTAGGTGCCATCAACCTTATAAATTATTTAATTAATTATTTTCCTAATATCTTTTGTTATTTACCCACAAGAGGTCAAACCATTTAACCAACTATGTGAGCTTGAATTTCATCCTCAGGATGTTACTTGTAATAAGTTAGTTTCACAAAATACAAATGGAAATGCATATAGGAAATCCAAAATCCACCAATGAAACTACATGAAATATATACTAAAATAAAACATTATTTTACCTTCATGGCTTATGTCTCATTGTGTCCTAACTCCACTGTTCCTAGTTGCAGATGGTGTGCTCTCAGACAATGCACTGCTGGCTTCCAAGATGACATATGAAGAATGGACTGATAACTTGTAGTTAACCGATTCTATGATATGCAAAATACTACATGATATGCTAAAAATGATTATGCTAAAATGCTAATTGCTATATGATTAGGCTATTTGCTATTTTCTATTTGCTTCAAAAACTCACGGATGCATATGATTGATTGAAAACTATTTTGAAGACTAACTTGAAGATTAACTCTCTCAACTGAAGCTCTTGATTTTATAGACTTTGAGAGGATTAGATGATGTGGCTCAGATCAACGGTCATGAACAGATCTGCAGATTTGGATGGCTGTGAGCAAAGGTGAAGGTTGAGAGAAAGGGGCAAGGAGAAGACAAGTGTCACTCATCTCACCTTGACTAGGTTGCTGACTGAGAGAATCTAGGGATGGTTAGAGGAAATTTAGGCATGATAGGACAAGTGGACTCATTCCTTCCTAAGATGCAGGGGGTGTTGGAGAGAATATAGGAAATGGTTATGAAATATGTGTATGTACACAATTCAATTAATTTTTGAAGTTGAATATAAATGATGAATTAATATTAATGAAATATTAATTTCCTTAGCCACATGTTGGATGAGTTGGCAAAGGGAAGATGAAGTGGAGATGGAAGATGAGTTGGAAAAGGGATTAAATAATTTAAGAATTATTTAATATTTGAGACTATAGGATAGGAGAATAACTATTAAATATTAGATATTTAATTGCTTAGAGAAGATAATTAAATATTAGATATTTAATTAATTAAAGGAATAGAATAGATGAATTAATTAATAAAATATTAATTAATAGAAAGACATGAAAGTGAATTAAATAAATTAATCTTTTCAAATTAACTATTTAATAGAAAAATAATTATTAAATAAATATAAAATATTTATTTAATTGCTCATAACCAATTTTAGGTGTATACATTTTGCCCCTCTTTGAAATGATGTTGAGACAACATTGTTTCAAAGATTAAATCAAGTCTCGATAATGCGCTTGATGGAGATTGAAAATCCTCATTGTGTGCCCCCTCAAGAGATTGATTGTGAAAATTATCAAAAATTCTAGTTGGAACGATTAATCTCATGATAATTTGATAAAAATTCAGTCAATTAAATTCATTTGTAAAAAATAATTTAAATTGCCCCATTGAAATTAATTATTCTTCAAATAGTAAATATAAAATTAACCAAGGCTAATTCTAATTTCATTGTTATCCTTCTTAGCTTGTGGAGAAATATTCTTGTTGAGGTGGCAAAATGGTGATTCCGGTGGAGTGGCATCGATTTGAGCATGTTCGGTGTTATTAACGACCTATCGAGTATGGGTATCCGGTAGGTATCTTATCCCGAGCCTTGTTTTCAAGTTTTAATTCAAAGTTTCATGTTTTAGGTGCGTTTTTGAATTTTTTGAATTTTTTTCGGCATTATTTTAGCACTTTTGCAGTTTGTTTTAGTGCATATGCAATTAGGTTTAGCACAAATGCTTAGTTTAGCGCATATGCTCGGTATGTTAGTGCTTATGTTCAAGATGTTAGCGCATATGCATAGGGTAGCGCAAATGTGGTGTTTGTTAGCGTATATGCCCAGAAAGGTAGCACTTTTGCATGGATTAGCATTTATGCCTATAGTTTTAGTGATTTTGTTAAAAAGGATAGCGCATATGCACTAAGTTAGTGCATTTGCATTTAGATTTAGCGCATTTGTTGTAGTTTAGCGCAAATGCTCAATAGGATAGTGCTTTTTCTTAAATTTGATGTTTTTTTGATAAGTGCAAAGGCTAAAAAATCACTTTGATGATTAGATTTAACATGTGTAATACATAGTGATGATGAAAATAGGGTCTTGATTACGTGATTGCATGATTGATAGATCGATGGATATTTGTGATTGCTGGTTTGATAGGATTGTTTTGATTAGCTTAATTGATAGAGTAGCTCTGATTAGCTTGATTGATAGAGTAGCTTTGATTAGCTTGATTGATAGAGAAGCTTTGATTAGCTTCATTGATAGAGTAACTCTAAGAAACCAATTTAGTTTATGATGTAAGAGCTTAGCAAAGTTTTTGAGTAAAACTCAATGATTTATGAAAAACCATGATTGATAGGTTTTAAAATAATTTGATAACGTAAGTTGCTTTAATTTGATTCAATAGATAGATAGTTTTAATGATTCAGTTTTGATTTGATAGATAGATAGCGTAGTTTGCTTTAGTTTGATTTGATAGATAGAGTGATTTGATGATTCAATTTGATTTCTCTTGATAAAATAGGAGAAACTTGATGTTCTCCAGTGTCGGGAGAAATTACCGGTGGTGCGCCATTTAGTTCCAGAGCTTACCCAAGTTGAGATTAGACACATAGATGCCTGTGGTTTACGTCATTTGTTATATATTCTTGAGATTACGCATAGTAGAGGTTTGTTGACAACATTGGTCGAGAGATGGCACAGCGAGCATAACACTTTCCACCTACCGACGGGTGAGATTAGTGTGACTCTAGAGGATGTCTGTAGGATTATGCATATCCCAGTCACTGGCGAGCTAATGTAGTATTATTATTAGGATCGGGTTGGGACAGAGGGTTGCAAAGTTGTGTTTGCTGATGAGAGAATTGGTAGAGGAGAGATTTGATGGGTTGATATGGTGATGTATTATGAGGCTCTTCCTGTTATTCTTGCTGGTTTGATTGGAGGATTTATATGTGCTGATAGGAGATCACAAGGTTTTTCTATTGGATGGGTGAGATTCTCCTCAATATGATGCAACATCATACTTGATATGCGTGGGGTGTTTGCATGCTAGCTCATTTATATCATGATCTTCATCAGGTAGTGTATGGTGAGAGTATAAGTTTATCTACTGGATGCACTTTATTGCAGATCTGGTGCTAGGAGCACATTACTGTTACTCGGCCTATCAATCACAAAGTTCGTGGAGAGAGGTAGCCATATGTATATTTCTATGCAGGTATCCTTACTCAACATAAGCTAGGTAAGATGGAGTATTGGCATTGGGTTCTTGATTCATTAGACAACATCACTTGGAGACCATATCTTTATTGTGAGCCATGGATGGATGATGTACAAACATTACCATGTATTATGCAGAGTAGATATCTCATTGGTTGGACACCATTTATTGTTGAGCGACAGTTGATTAGTTAGATTTTGAGACAGTTTGGTATCATCCAGCCTATCCCTATTGGTGTGATAATATTTGCTCAGTGTTACAAAGATAGATGAGATTGGGGACCTTCCTTGTCATTTGAGATTGCTCGTGTAGAGTTCGTTGTTGCTCCGAGAGTGGCTTATGATATGAGATTACACATTCTTGATCTTGGGGTTACTACAGAGTATGCTCAGTATATACTATCTCATTCATTTCCTCGCATTACTAATCCAGCAGATCCTCCTCCTAGTTTAGGAGATGATGAGGATGATTTAGATGATCCATTTTCTAGGAGACACAAACAGAGATGAGAGCTTAGAGTTGCTCATGAGGTTGGGGGAGGTGGGGATGATGGTGGGGATGGAGGTAGTGATAGGAGACCTGGACAGAGGGGAGGCTGATTGAGAGTCCATGGAGGACCATTTGGACCAGCTGGCAGGATTGAGAGACCATGTCCTATGGGTGGGAGAGATGTTGGCCGGATTGGGAGAGAGCATGGCAGGACTGGTATGAGATCACCCAGAGGGTTGCCATTGACAGGAGGAAGGGTGACTGGACTAGATGGGGGTTGTGGGAGAGGTATTGATTTTGGACAGATTCAGCTAGATCCCAAGGTTATTGTAGCTCATGGTGGAGATGATGAGGATCCTGAGGATCATGTTCCCCTGATTAGATGACGGATTTGGAGAGTTACTCAGATCGAGATTCCAGCAATTGGACAGGTTGGTGGTGAGGGGATTGGGATTCATGCACCACAACATGATGTACCAGAGTAGGTTGCACCAGTGCATGATATGCCAGATGTGGTTACACCAGAGCATGATGTGCCAGGGTAGGATACTATTGACAGTTTAAGACTACAGATTGATTAGCTTCAAGCACAGGTACATACTCTTATTACTGAGTGAGATAGAGCTATTAGGAGACAACATGATACTCAGGGTCTTCTAGATCATATTCAGCAGGTTGGATCAGGTATTCTCTTGGTGGATACTGTTAGAGCATTAGTTCGGGCTGGGAAGGAGACTTCCCACTGGCAACGACGATATGAGGAGGCAGTTGTAGAGAGCCAGAGAGTAGGTAGTTATCATACCACCATGTTGATGGATACTAGCAGTGGTGGGGTCATGGGACCTCCCTAGAGAAGTGGTGATCATGGGAGACATACATCTGGAGGATCTTCTCACCCACAACCACAGAGATGGACAAAGTTAGGTGGTAGTGGTACAGGATAGCCTTGACTTGATTTGCATTTGATGAGGCATTTGTATTATTTATTTGATATCATTGTATACTTGGGACTTTAATTGTTTTATGATGATCTATATGCTGACATGGACTCTATATGATGATCTTTTATTATGCATGTTATTCTATTTGATGATGATGCTTTATATTCTTTCATTATATAGATGCAAATGAAAATAATTACTAACTTAAATGTTGCAAAATGCAATGATTGATATGGAAAATGCAAGTGAATGATTGATTTGCTTTTGATTATGTAAATGCAAATGATCTATATGAAAAATGCAAGTGAATGATTGATTTGCTTTTGATTATGCAAATGCAAATGATCTATATGAAATATTTTTGTGTTTTTATGTAAATAATGATGAATGAATGTAAGTGAAAAGATACAACTAAATGATCATTTATAAAATGATAATGCAAATAGTAATGATGATACACTACATGATAAATGAAATGTACTTAATTGAATGCAAATTAATGCAATGATTGAATGCAACTAAATGAAATGAATGCTGACTAAAATGATTCTAAGAAATGAATGCACCTATAATGATTAAATTCAAATTATTTTTGTTTCTCCAAGTATACTCAATCTTTATTTATGATCGTTGATCTGTTAATGAAATGATATGCTTATAATGCAACTGAATAATGAGGTAATGAAATGATCTAACTAAAAAGTATACTGCCATTCTTCATATGCTATCAGGTAACAGTGCTTGATTTCATCATTGAGCTTTTAAAATGTTGTAAGAAAATACAAGCAACTTGACATAATGATTCAAGATGACCTGAGTATTGCTTACATGGATTTTGATATAGCAAGTTAATACAAGCAACTTGATATAATGGATCAAGTTGACCTGAGTATTGCTTGCAGAACAGACAAGGAGTATCCCCTTTCATGCATGACTTGGAACATCCTCCTTGATCTTTTGCCAATCATATCCTGAGACAAGTTCATACCGTAGTAAGAGATAAACCACATACAACAATCAAAGAAAAATAATCATGCCCCATCATAGCTTCTCTAGTCATGGACATCCTTGAGTTGCATGGAGTACATGATTAGCAATAAAAATCAAGATATAAACAGTGAATCTTGCATGTCATTCACATGTTCTAATGGTCATTAACTATTATAATCATCTTGATGAATGGTCTTTGATAATCCTTTATAACTTGTTGGTTGATTCTTCATTTTTTGAGTTTGGCGATTCAATTTTTAATGAAATGCCTTGATTTTTGTTGCTTTGTTGCTCGTTATCTGTTTCAAAATCCTAGGTGTTTTTGGATTTTTCTAATTTTTTCGAATGTTTTGGATTTTTCAAAGATTCAAAAGGTCACCTTAGCAAAAGGAAATTAGGATTTTGCCCCCAGTGGAAACAAAAAATATTATGGATGTATGAATTGATCAAGATCCAAACCATGGCACAATAAACATGCACATATGATTGATTCTGATAAAATCTAAGACAGTGACTATGACAAGTATGTCAAAGATTGATAACTGTTGGTAGGATGCATATTTTTTGCTAAATGGTTTAGAGCAATGGATGCGAAAGATGGAATGATTAAGCTAGGATATATGGAAGCGATAGATAGAAATGATAGATGTGATAGGATGGAGTGGATAGGTGCACAAAGCAATCTCATAGATAGAGGAACTCACTTTTTAGATAGCGCCTGTTTACCAGGTTTTCACAATCTAAATTTATTGCATTTTTTTGATTTTATATGCTTTTTATTGATTTTTTTAGGACTTTATATGCTTTTTATTGATTTTTTCAAGACTTTATATCTCAAGCATAGAATTTCTTGAGATGGATAGAATTGATAGGCTCATCAAACCAATCACCTTCAGGAGTAGATAACTTATATGCTTCGGATCCATATGTTGCTACTATGACAAAAGGTCCTAGCCAATTTGGTTCAAATTTTCCCTTCTTTTCTTGGTCTTGCTGATTTATTGGATTCCCCTTAGAACTATATCTCCAATCTAGAAAATACATGGCTTGACTCTGTGGTTATAGATTCTTTCCATTCTTTGTTGGTATACTTTCAAATGTTCTGTTGCATTTTGGTGATGTTCTTGAATTAGTTCTAGTTCTTGGAGTCGAGAGACTCGTTGTTCTTCTTCTGGTATAAGACCGTGCAAGGATACACGTAGAGAAGGTATCTCTACTTCTATAGGTAATATAGCTTCTGATCCATAGACCAAACAATATGGAGTTTCCCCTCTTGGAGTGCGGACACTAGTTCAGTATGCCCAAAGAGTAGGATTTAGCTGAATGTGCCAGTCTTTTCCAGCTTCATTTACTGTTTTCTTCAAGATTTTCAAGATAGTTTTGTTTGATGCCTCAGCTTGACCATTTTCTTGTGGATAATATGGATTAGAGAACCTATGTTGGATATGAAACTGTTCACATAGTTCTTTCACATCTTGATTCTTGAATGGCCTTCCATTATCATAGGAACGCCATAGCGACAGATTATATAATTCAAGATGAATGATGATATTTGTTTTCTTATCACTGTTGTTAAAGGCACTGCTTCAATCTACTTAGTAAAATATTCAGTAGCAATTAGAATGAACTTATGTCCATTAGAAGATGAAGGATTGATCTTTCCTACCAAATCAAGGCCCCATTGTGAAAATGGCCATGATCCTATTATAGGATATAACTCTTGTGCTGGTGCATGGATTAGATTTCCATGGATTCGACACTGTTTACATTTTCTAGCATAAGTGAATGAATCTCTTTCTATAGTAGGCCAAAGGTAACCCATACGGATAAGTTTCTTAGCCAATGTTAAACCACTTGAGTGTGTACCCCAAATACCCACATGAATGTCATTAAGAACTCTCTCAGATTCATCTTTTTCAAGACATCTCAACAATGTACCATCTAGACCATGCCTATATAGGATATCAACAATAATGGTATAGTGAGAGGACTGATGGATAAAGTTTCTTCATTGATTATGAGATAATTCTAGAGGAAAGATATGATCTTTCAAATATTGGTAGGTTTGGCTGTATAAGGATTCACTGGTTCCTGATATATGGCAAATTCAATAGGTATGTTGGGATTGAATGGCAGGGGTTAAGATATCTTCCATGAGAAATTTGTAACACTGTTGAGTGTCTTTATTTTGCAAGAGAGATGCTATTGTAGCCATCACATCTGCTGCTTTATTATCATTTCTAGGAATTTTGGTGAATGTGATTTCTTTAAAGTGTCTTTTAAATTCCTCTATCAGTTGTTTGTATGGCATAAGCTTATCATCCTTTTTTTGATATTCGTCATTTATTTGATTTATGACAAGTTGTGAATCACCATAGACATGTAGTTCTTTGACATTCCATTCAATGACCATTTTAAGCCCTATAGCCAATGCTTCATACTCTGTAGTATTATTGGTGCATGGAAATCATAGTCTATATGATTTTGGAATTGTGTGTCCTTGAGGTGTGATGAAAAATATTCCTACACCTGATCCATATTGAGTATAAGAAACATCAAAGTACAATTCCCAAAATTTTGTACTTACTGTCAAGATATTTGTATCAGGAAATTCGATGTGCAAAGGCATGTTATTATGTAGAGGTGCATCAACCAATTGATCAGCAATAACTTGTCCCTTGATAGCTTTCCAGTCAACCTATTCTATGTCAAATTCACTCAGTATCATAACCCATTTGGCTAGTCTCCCTGTCAATGTTGACATGCTCAATAGATATTTGACAGGATCTATCTTTGCTATTAGTTTTACAGAATGAATCAACATATAATGTCATAGCTTTTGGGTTGCAAATACAACTGCTAGACATATCTTTTCAATTGAGAAATAATTTAACTCATAGCCAACAAGCGTTTTGCTGATATAATAAACTGCTCTTTCTTTTCCTTCATCATCATGTTGAGCTAGGAGAGCGCCTAATAATACATTTGTTATTGAGACATAGAGTAACAATGGTTTCCCCTTGGTTGGTGATATCAGTACTGGAGGACTCATAAGATATTCTTTTATTTGCAAGAAAGCTTCTTCACATTTTGTATCCCATTTGAATGGAACATTTTTATGTAGAAGAGGGGTAAATGGAAGACATCTATTAGCCAATTGAGAAACAAATCTCCTGATTGATTGCAACCTTCCTTGTAAAGATTGAAATTGACTTATGTTCTTGGGTGACTCCATCTCCATGATAGCTTTAACTTTTCCATGATCTACTTTGATGCCATGAGCTGATATAATGTATCCCAGGAGCTTTCCAGAGGTTACTCCAAATGCACATTTCTTTGGATTTAATCTCTATTGATATCTTTCCATCCTGTCAAAAATCTTGCTTAAAATGTTCAAATGTTCTTTTGTTGTGTGAGATTTAGCAAGTATGTCATCGACATAGTCTTCCATGAATTTATGCATCATATCATCGAAAATTGTCATCATAGCCCTTTGATAAGTTGCTCCTACATTCTTAAGCCCAAATGGCATAACATTCCAGCAATACATTCCCCATGCACAGGTGAAATTTGTCTTCTCTTGATCTTCAGGTGCAATTCTTATTTGATTATATCCTAAGAAGTCATCCATTAATGAAAACATATCATGACCTGCTGATAAGTCCACAATGATATCAATGTTTGGTAGCGGGAAATCATCTTTTGGACATGCTTTATTCAGATCTCTGAAATCTGTATAGACTCTTATGCTCTTATCTAGTTTTGATACTGGTACAATACTTGAGACCCATTTTGGATAAGCAAATGGTCTTATGAAACCCACTTCTAATAGTTTCTTGAGCTCGGTTTTGACAAGGAGAGCAATATGCAGATACATCTTTCTTAGCTTCTGCTTAACAGGTTTTGCTTTTAAATCCACATTAAGATGATGCATGATAAGGTCTGGGTTAAGTCCTGGCATATCTGCATAAGACCAAGCAAAATTTATTTGTCTTTTCTTAAAGAATTCCATGTACTCTTTCCTCTCTCTTTTTGATAATGAGGCAGCAAAATGAAGTATTTTAGGATCTTTTGATGTATCAATGTTTACTGCTTCTGTTGGTTCTATCAGGATAGCAGATCTCTCTTGAAAATATGCAGGAAAAATGTCAAACTTCCCATCTTCTGGTGCCTCTAGGAGGTTTTCACCATCAGATATGCCCTTTGTTTTCTTTTTTGATTGATCTAATGTTGCCATGAAATGGTTTTCAACAATAGGTCTCTTTCCTTGTTTTATTTTGCTTTTGTGACTGGAAAGTTTGGTATTCTCCTGATTACGAGAAACATCACTTGATTTTGCAATGGAAGATATCTTGGGATGGATGGGTTCAACAATGTTAAGGTATACGACTAAGTCATGATCATTGGAAAAAACATTTAGTTTGGGGTTGTCTAAATTATCCCAATCAATTAGTTCGGGATGTAGAAGGGGTAAATCATAATCACTGTCATCATTAGTTATTTCAATGTTCATGACATAGTGATCATAGCTTGGCATAGAATAAATATTGTCATAGATTAAATTTTTGTGAGAATTGTCTTTCTCAAGCATTTCTAAATTAGTATTAACAAGATTAATATTAGCATTTGGTAGTTCACACTCAAGTGGTCCTTCAACTGATGTTTGTCCCTTAAATGAATGGATTATATCCACACACACATTTTAGATACTTCAAATTCTATCTTGATTGACCTCATTTGCATTTTGGAGTTGACATATTTGTGCACATGATGAGGTAGATTCTTTTAATAGATTTTGTCTCTTTTCAAACTCAACTTCTTCTAGACTAATAGTCAATCCAACTTGACTATCTCTTAGTTATTCTATGGTTCTTCCATATCTGATCTGTGTTTGTACTTCCTATGTCATTGCTTCTCTATCTTTGTCATTTCCTTTCCTTTTTGCATACGCCTCTTTTCTCTGGATTCTGAGTTTTTCTTGCCTTCTTTCTAACTACATCTTTTGTTCTGCTATAGACAAGTCTTCTTTCGTGATAGCTACTTGATCTTCATTATGTTCTTTACTTGATGTAGTGGATAAGACTCCATTCATACTCATTGGAGTTTGTTTCTGAATCTTGATCCAAGAATACTCCACTATACCATACTGGAATATCATATGGTGCAAAGAGTTCACTGATTTCTGCCATCTCTATTTTTATTGCTTCTAGAATATCGTTTGAAGATTTTGCCTTCATTTGTATTTTTAGAACTTGTTGACAAGATTTTTCTTCACCTTGGATGATGATCTCTTTCTCTTTCTTTTCATGTTCTTCTTACTTCTTTTGTTTATTGGTTACTGTTTCGGCCGCTTGATGTAGCTCTTCTTGCCAATTTTTTTCTTTAGAAACTAACTTCTTTCTCCATTTTTGTTGTTGATGATTATGTTGCTTTTAATTAGACTTCAGATATCCTAGCCCAGATTTATCTTATGTGGACTGTGAGTGTGGACAAATGGGTTCTGAAATGCCTTGATGTTGCTTACCAATTGGTCCTTTTCCTTCATATCCCATCTTTTGCATGATTTCATATCCTTTGCCATATTGTTTTATGGGAATATTGACTTCTATTGTTGTTGCTATAGTTTTATCTTCATCTTTGTATAACCAACCAATAATGTCTTTATCTTCATTTTCCTCTTCAAGAGTTCCAGCACTAACAAAGGTTCCCTTAAACATATGTTTTTATTTTCCTGATGCTTTTGATTGAATATTTGTAGGTTTCCCATATGACTTAGGGGAAAGTGCAAAATTTTGCAAAGAATAGTCTCCCATTCCTTCATCATTTAACTTGAGCTTTTCTTCAAAAGTTTCCCATAACTTTTCTTGAATTTCTTTGGTAAGATATATTGATTCTCTATTATGTGGAACTCTCGTATCTTGTGTTGGCTTCAAATTATTGCAATATTGACTGGAATCTGCAATTATAGTGATTCCTCTTCCTTCATGAGAAAATTTTACACATTGATGATATGTAGAAGGAACTACTTGCATCTTGTGAATCCATGGTCTTCCCAGAAGAATATTGTAGGAGAGGTTCAAATCTAAAACTTGACACAATGTATCCTTTTTCACAGGTCCTATTTTGATTGGTAGCACAACAGTTCCTTTAGAAGAATGTTCTGTTTCATCATAAGCCTATGGTTATTTTCTTTTTCGAGTCTACTACATTCTCTGAATATCCCAAAGATTTTATCAAACTTAATGCACAAATGTTTAATCTAGCTCCTCCATATATGAGCACACGTTTGACATGAGTTTTATTTATGGAGACTTCAACATGTAAGGGAGCATTATGAGGATGTTGCAAGGATGCGTCATCATTTTCAAAAAATGATAAGCAATGAGAAGCTATGAGGTGTCCTACCATATTTTGGAATTGATCTATATCCAAATCTTTTGAAACTATTGTTTCCACTAAAGCTTTCTCCAAAATGTCCTTATGCATAGGTGAAATCTTGAGAAGTTCTAGCATTGATATTTGAGCGGGCATTCGTTGTAATTGCTCTACTAAATTGTATTATTGTGGATTAGGGGTTGGATCTTTTGTTACACCTGGAAAGGTAACCTTTGCTTTGCTTCTCGTGATAAGATTGATTGGTTCTGAAGATGAATTTTTGTTAACAATAATCACATTCACTACATCATTGTATGTATATGTGTAATTTACCTTGGTTTTTCCTTTGTCATTTTTTAATTGGGACGATTCGCCTTTGTCATAATTTGGGAGTGGAGTTTTGAAAGCCAAGTGTGATTCATTCATTTTATGGCTATCCACTGTAATGGTTCCATTATCGATTAGATCTTGGATAAGGTATTTCAATATCTGACAATCATTTGTTAGGTGTCCTTTATTCCGATGATAGTTGTAAAAATGATTGTCATTCTACCAATTGGGCTTGACTGGTGGTTCATAATTTCTTGTTTCTAGCAAAACAATCAATTTATTAGCAAGTAAAGTTTTTAGAGCTAATTCCAAAGATTCTCCAATGTTTGTGAATTTTCTTCGAGGATTGGAGAAAAAGGACTTAGCTTTATAGTTTTCTGGATTTTTATTGCTTGGGATTTGACTTGATAGATTGAAAATTGGTTGTTGTTGTTTTGTATTACTATTATCGTTATTCCCTTCATTGCTGACATTCCTATTCTTTGACTAGAACTTGGGTTTGTCATTGTTGTTGTTGTTGTATGAATTATTGTAAAGTTTTATTTCTCCTTTCTTTACCATTGTGTTCTCTATTTTTAGTCCATTCTCGATCATTTTGGCAAAAGAGGGAGGACATTGCATCCCTAGTCGATAACTCATTTCACTGATAAGATTATCAATGAATATGTCCATTTTTTCTTGATCAGGTACATCTCGGGGATACCTATTAAACATGAGTTTCCATCGTTGCAAGAAGATCATAAAGGATTCACCATTCTTTTGTTTAACATTGTAGAGATCTAACATTGTTATTTCATTCCTTATATTGTAGGAATATTGTGAAATAAACCTATTCACAAGTTCCTCAAAGGATTTGATTCCGGATGGTAATCTTGAAAACCACTCCATTGATTGTCCATTTAAACTCCTAGGAAAAAGATGCATAAGGTAAGTTTCATCATGAGCAAATTCCAGGCTCATAGTACAAAACTCCCTAATGTGATCTTGAGGATCAGATTTTCCATCGTATTTATCATATTTAGGAATGTCGCAATGTTACGGAAATGGTATCATATTCAGATTTTTATCAAAAGGATATGGACATATATCTTCTAATGAATATTTCTTGGAGCTTGTCCCATTGCATGTCTTGTATTTGTTGTTGAAGAGTTTGTATTTGTTGAGTAAGGTTTGATAATGGATTGTCCACATAGTTTCTCTTTGTTTCTTTGTGAGCTCTCTTATCACTACGCTCTTTTCTTTCGTCATCCTTTTCTTTCCTTGTTTCTCTGTTACTTTCTTTGTTTATGTCCTTGTTATTTGGATCATCTGTGTTTTGGGTGTTACTTGTCTCTGTATCTTGTTTCAATCTTTCCATGTTAAAGTCTTGTGGTAATTTAGCTCCAAATTTTTCCAACATCAAGAGATATTTTTCTTTTTGTTTTGCCAACAATTTTTCCATTAGCCTATCAAATTTGAAATCTTGCTCAAGGTCTCTAATGGTGCTATTGACTGCTTCTTCATCAAAAATGGTAAATCCAAAAGTGTGGAATATAGGAGTATCTTCTTCCTCCATTTTGTTGTTGTTTTCTAAGTTGCTCGTATTGGGCTCTAGTCCAAATTGGCATGTGATTATTTCAATGTTGTTGAAATTCCCAAAGGACAAAGTCAATAGGTGATTATTGGTTTAGGAAGATATTCTTTGTTGATCTTACCACTATTGTTTGTTCATTGGGATAAAGCGTCTCTTTGTTGAAAGGCACATCTTTGTAGAGTTTCACCGTCAAATTCTGTACTGCAGCCACGTAAGTAGTGATGAAAATGGTGTAAGAATATCCTATATTTCAATAAGATCTCACAATTGATATACAAGAATCTTATCCTTTTATGAGTAGCTTTATAACTGGGTTTTCTTTTCTTAAGGTGATACTTAAAAGTCATATAAGCATTTGACAATTCACAAGTTAGTTTGATTCCAAAGTTGGTGCAATTTTGGTTTTGATATAACCTAGGTTCAAAATAGGAAAGATATATCCAAGATTAGGAACCTAGTATAGATTTGATCAAGCTTCGTGATAGAGGATTTGATTATCCTGATGAGAAACTTGACAAAGATGTTGATTTTTGCACTTAAGATAGTTGAATCGATAGCTTGTTAAATGTTGATGTTTATAGAACCTTTTGAGTATAACTTGTTGGATTAGTAACCTAGTTGTTTAAGCTAGTTTGAAAAGTATGTGATGGTTTAGAGACAAACATACTTCAAGAATTTTTTTGATATTGATGTTTTGACACTTTGATTTTGGTTTGGTGTTTCAAGTGTTGAAAAGCTTTTGTATTACCCTTTTGATCAAACTTTTTCAGAAATTTGATAAATTTTTTCTCCCTTGTAGATGATAATTTTCTTCAATTTTTGACCATTTGGAACATGTTATAGACATAGAAGACACAGTGTTTAATAAACAAAATGAACAAGCAAGTACAATCCCTATGGCAGGCTGAGACAATAGTTGTTGAATCTCACATGGAGTTTCCCCCGAGGCTACGCTATTCAAAGTGGATATTTAGATGCTTGACCCCACTAGCTCAACCCTCAGCACTCACTTATTTGGGGCAGCCAAGCACCAGTTTCCATGAAATCTCCCCATGGAAAACTTTATATCTCTACTAGGATCCGTATGTATGTGAGCCGCTTCAGAGGTCCGACCTCCTACACCAACAACTAGAAGGATTTTGGCAACTAGTACAAGTGGTTTTTAGTAAAGGCTTCTGGTCATGTGGCCATACATGCGGCACTTTTAGCTCTATAAATACAAAAGGTTCCCAACCTATAGAGGTTACGCTCCATAGGGTTTATGGGGAAACATAGTGTTGGTATGAACTTATCAGCACATGTTGTTTGGGACTTTCATCACAAACATGATTTATTTAAAGTGGATTGGAAGGACTCGGCACTAGCTCATTTCCACTTTAGGTCATTCCCCTCTCACTGGCCCCCTCAAGGCAGCTTAGGAAGGCAGGCCCTCTAAAGGATTTAATTGCTTGAAAGTAAAGAAAGCATAAAAGAGTGGGTTTGGGTTTTTGGTCACCCAATTAAGGGGAGAGCATATACCTACCACTTTCGAGACACGAAATACAAGTGTTCTTTTTATCCTTTTCAAAGCAATTATTGGCTAAGTCCTATTTGGAGATGTTGCTCCAACAAGCATGGTGTTCATTTTAGCCCTTTTAAAAGTCTATGTGCAACTATTTTGGAGAAAATACCAAAAAAATGCAAGTTGCATGTTGTCAATTCATCTTCTTAGTTAAACTAGGTGAACTAGATATGATATATTACTTCCCACATGAAGACTTTTAATTAGCTAGATGATAAAATGCATAAAATTTGCCTTAAATGCCATCCTACACACGCATGTTAGTAATCAGACCTGCAAGAAAATTTTATCAGTTTTATAAACAGAAGCACTAGCCTAACATATGCGCTATCTCTCTGTTCAAAAACACTAACCTGTAGATCAAAAGCGCTAACTTAGAGTGCAAAAGCGTTGCTCTATGGATACAAAAGCATGATTTCTTTGACATATGTGCTATCCTATGATGCAAATGCGTGAACCTGTGATACGAATGCGCAGAATTTAAGACAAAAGTGCTAACCTATATGACATATGCGCTAACCTATGATGCAAATGAGTAGTTTTTTAGACAAAAGCGCTAACCTGCATGACATATGCGCTAACCTATGATGCAAATGCACTAACCTATCAAACAAAAGCGCTGTCAGAATTCACACATGCATGAATCTACATTACAAATGCATTGACTTATCTTTTTGTGAGATTTTTAAAGGTATACGCGAGGTCTTGCCCCATGGTGGGTGCCAAAATGTGTGAGCTTGAATTTAATCCTTAGAATGTTACTTGTAATAAGTTATTTTCACAAAATACAAATGGAAATGCATACAGGAAATCCAAATTCAACAAATGAAACTACATGAAATACATATTAAAATAAAACATTATTTTACCTTAATGGCTTATGTCTCATTGTGTCCTAACTCCATTGTTTCTGGTTGCAGATGGTGTGCTCTCAGACAATGCACTGTTGGCTTCCAAGATGGCATATGAAGAATGGACTGATAACTTGTAGTTAACTGATGCTATGATATGCAAATACTACATGATATGCTAAAAATGATTATGCTAAAATGCTAATTGCTATATGATTAGGCTATTTTCTATTTGCGTCAAAAACTCACGGATGCATATGAAGAATGGACTGATAACTTGTAGTTAACTGATGCTATGATATGCAAATACTACATGATATGCTAAAAATGATTATGCTAAAATGCTAATTGCTATATGATTAGGCTATTTTCTATTTGCTTCAAAAACTCATGGATGCATATGATTGATTCAAAACTATTTTGAAGACTAACTTGAAGATTAACTCTCTCAAATGAAGCTCTTGATTTTATAGACTTTGAGAGGATTAGATGATGTGGCTCACATCAACGGACATGATCAGATTTGTAGATTTGGATGGATATGAGCAAAGGTGAAGGTTGAGAGAAAGGGGGAAAGAGAAGACAAGTGTCACTCATCTCACCTTGACTGGGTTGCTGACTAAGAGAATCTAGGGATGGTTAGAGGAAATTTAGGCATGATAGGACAAGTGGACTCAAGTCCTTCCTAAGATGTAGGGGGGTGTTGGAGAGAATATAGGAAATGGTTATGAAATATGTGTATGTACACAATTTCATTAACTTTTGAAGTTGAAGATAAATGATGAATTAATATTAAAGAAATATTAATTTCCTTAGCCACATGTTGGATGAGTTGGCAAAGGGAAGATGAAGTGGAGATGGAAGATGAGTTGGAAAAGGGATTAAATAATTTAAGAATTATTTAATATTTGAGACTATAGGATAGGAGAATAACTATTAAATATTAGATATTTAATTAATTAAAGGAATATAATAGATGAATTAATTAATAAAATATTAATTAATAGAAAGAAATGAAAATGAATTAAATAAATTAATCTTTTCAAATTAACTATTTAATAGAAGAATAATTATTAAATAAATATAAAATATTTATTTAATTGCTCATAGCCAATTTTAGGTGTATACACCAACAATGGTGAAAGAGACCATGTAAAGGAAAAGTTACTTTTAGCATTTGTCCTTAGGGAAAACGACAAAATAACTAGGTGATCGCTTTTGGAAGCTTCTATTTTGAGGTGGTTGGACACTTTTAATGGGTTGTAAGAGCATCTATGATGGTTATGATAATAATTATTGATTTTATGATAATATCTATGATGAAATCCTTGTGTAGGTGCCCATGCTTGAGAGATGTCCTATGGCAACTGTAAGAGGTTCTTGAGAAAAATAACGATAGTTATATTTCCCTCTCCCTCCCCTCCCTCTCTATATCTTTCTTTACCTCTATCTCCTTGCATCTCTCTCTCGCTCACTATCGCTCTCCCTCTCTATATATTGAGTCATCTCTCTCTCTCTCTCTCTCTCTCTCTCTCTCTCTCTCTCTCTCTCTCTAATCTATATGTTGATTTCTACATGGAGAGACTCTAAACTCATATATATATATATATTTAATTTTATTATTAAATAAAGTATACCTACTTCAACCTATTGTCCAAAAAAAACATGTTACTTATCTTTGTGACATTAATTCTTTTTTTCACTCTCCCCATTATGAATTTAATTACTTCATTGATGACCTCCTTACTAAAATTACCATTATCCTCATTTATTATCAATTCCACAATCACATTAATATCTTCTAATAGTTTTGTATTTAATCCCTATTCAATTACATTGGAAAAGTAGGTTTGGTTATTGAATTCCACCCACAATAGGTGAGAAGGATGGTTCAAAATATTTAATTTTGGTTCCCAATTTGTCTCTAACAATCTCTTAACAATTTAAAAATATATAATATAATTTTTAAATATTAAATATTATTGCATATTTCAAATAAATATATCTATTATTTCTTAAATTTAAACAAGAGTGCAAAATTTTGAAAATTAAGACTTGTTAATTCATTCTAGTTTCAATTTCCAAAACACAAATAAAAAGATATATTCTTTTAAAATTTTGAATTTTTTTTATGAATGATTGCATCAACATTCTATTAATAGGGAAATAAACTACACATATTCACAAAAATAGATGGGTGGATACAATATCACACTCTCGATGTCAAATGGGTGGATGATGGAGAGCTTATAACATTATTTAAAATCAAGTCACCTAAGTGGTGAGAGCATCACTAGTTGATGGAGGTAGATAACCTTAGTCATCTAGTTTTCCTCATATACTAGTGGGGTTTGAGGTGATGTCAAGAACATTCCACCCAACATTTTATTTATCTTTGCCCTTGTCTTCAGTGTGAGTAGGAGAAATAACTAGAGCTAGCTATAGGAACCACTTCAAAGAATCAAGAGTTGTCAAACCAGAGTTGCCACTAACCAATAGTCCTTTTTAGGATTCCCACAGATACTAAGAGGGGTGGGTGAATCAGTATCTGACCAATAGGTAGAATTTCTTAACTTAAAACATGTAGAGCATATTATAACAGTGTACAGGTATGCAACAAATAATGCAATAAATAGAAATGAAAGCAACCACATAAGAAACACACCATAACACAATATTTTAGCGAGGAAACCCAGTGTGGGAAAAACCTCAATGGGATTTGTGACCCACAATATTCACTTACTGGCCAATAAGAGAATATTACTTACAAGAGGGGCCTGCACATGTAGGAAGGCCAATTGCCTAGAGCTCACTACTCAATGGGAAGTCTCACTGACTTACAATGTGGATTATACAAATCCAATATCTTGTACTGCTTTACAATAGCATCTATAATGCCAGATCTAGTACCAGTTTCTGCTCTGTTCTTTTCATAAAACCTTTAACCTATATTTCGCATAATAGGTCTGCCTAATATTTTTTCATTCTATCTCTTACAAAATGTCTACAATGATCTCTCTTATATATAAGAGTCATTTTACAACTTGCCAAGTCGGCTTACAAAGTTTTTACAATAATAAACAAAATATAATATATCAAAAATCCTGTCGGCCTTTGTGCCGGTATGCTTCCTTTCTCTATGCTGGTGTCGGTGGTTTGAGTGCTAGATTAGAGTGTGATCTGTTGATGCCGGTGTAATGCCTTGTTGGTGCCATAGGATTGTAAGTTTGCCATCAATGACAAAACCTTCAATCACCTACAATGTCTCATTGGAGTGTGCATATGCCAACAGTCCCATCCCCCAATATGGCCACCTAATAGTTGCACCCCTAGGGGGGGAGTAAGGGAACCTCACAAAATATTATGAGATAAGACACTTTGGCTAATATAAGTATAATGAGGATCTTAGGATATGGTCGACTAAGAGAAATAACCTAAGAGACTTTCACCTTGATATTGGCCACATGAGGGGAATGATCACAAGAGGCAAAAGGATCAAAGGCATAGTGACAACAATGTAAAATACATTACTTTGGTGATAAAGGAACTTCTAAAGGTGTTTTAGCTCTAGAGCCACAATAAAATCCTACATTTGGATCTATGATAAAATATTTAAACAAATGGTACCTAGAGAGTAAAGAAAAACATTTGTATCAATCTAGAAATGAGAACAAATTTTTGAGTTTCTATCTTTCCATAGGATGAAGAGGATTTAACCTAGATAGAATGCCAAATATTAGTATATGCCAAGAAAAATGCACTGAGGGCAAGGGGTGAAAAAAATCATGAATACAACTCCATAACTATTGGCCTCTGTAATAAAACTAGAAGAGGCAATTGAAAACTCAAATTGCCCATATAATTTAAGAAATGAGGGTCCTGCGTGCTCATATGCTTGAGATGAAACCCCACAAGTAAGACTTGGAAAATAATATGCCAAGAAAAGTGGTAATTCTCAAGCTCAACAACAACCCACAAGATATTATTAAATCTAATGTAGCATCGTAAATTGTACACCCTTAATTGAGTGGTACAATTCCATGCTTAGGTTAGCACTTCCCTTAGCATGTTGCATTTTGCATTTTAAATTCCATTTAAGAATTTAATTAAATCTAAAGTCCTCTTTTATCACTCCACATATAATAAAATTGGACCCTTAACCCGAATTGTGCCCCTTTTTATTTTATCCTTTTAATCAATTAATTCATCAAAGCCCTAATTAGGTCCTATTTCGACCTTCAAGGCTTGATTTTGCATATCTAAACATCTTAAATCATCACACCCACTTGGGGATCACCTTACAATCACAATACCTTGCACCCATAGAAATTTGGAAAAATGTTGATAGGACTGATGTGAATCACACTGGTCCCAACTTTTTCTCCTCAAATTTTGGGATCATTTTTTTGCGGTATTAGAATGTTTAAATCTAGATGTTTGAGAAAAAATATCAATCCTAGGTCAGCCTTTGATCAAAAACAAAGTTGGGGTTTCATATATAAAGCCTTTCCTTTCCTCATTTGAATGATCTATTCTCTAGCAATTTAAGGATCCTCTTATGAAGTGAAAGTGCAAGTTATGTGAAATCTTCAATCAGAAAATCAATCATTCATCAAGTCTACATTAATAATTTTCATCATCAATTGAATCTTTTAAGATATTGAAGAATAATAGGAGCACTGATTGTTGATTGGCTTGTACCTCTCCCTTAGGGTTTGGTATAGTTTCAATGTTAATTTCATGTCTTCATATGAGTTTCACAACACTTATTTTTAGATATACATTATTTCTTTAGATCCATGATTGTATTTGTGATTTAAAGCATTTTCATTTACATTTAGGATTTATACTCAAAGCATAGGGTAAAACTCTTATTCTTGCATTCTAGCTCATTTAGGATCTTATACACACATAAGGTTCTAGCACACATGCATTTCAATACATTATTCGATATTTATGGAGGTGGAAATCACCAAAAAAAGGGGCTCAAGTAAGGAAAAACCCTATATAGCCACCCAAACACCATTTTTCAAGTTGCAGGTGCAAGTATAGAAAACCGATGGACGCATGACTTTTAGGAAAGGAAAACTATGCATATATAGAGCCAGGTCCAAAAGAAGATGATAGATCCCTAGGATCGAAGTGCCCAATGCCCCAGTCCTCTAAGATTTGGTGTATTTTGTGGCAGTTCAACATTTCAGGACGTCAGAGTGCAGTTTCCAGAAGACCGACTCAGTTTAGTGATAGGGACCAGAGTGTCCAACACCTCGAACTAGCTCAGTTCAACTCAATTTCTAGTGACATGTGCACTTCTGAGTTTCATTTCTAGTTTTTTAATTTGTGTCTTAGTTTTAGATCTACATTTTCCTGTGTTTCAGTTTTTACTTGCATTTTTAGTCATTTCCTTACCCTAGTTTGTCACATTGTCACATTTTTCACATCCCTTCTTCGTAGAAGCAAAGGAATAGAAACCCTAAAGATATTCCTTGATTCTCTTTCATAAGAGGAAGTCAAAGTGAATCATCTCCTTAGGATATTTTGCATTCCAATGTGTGAATGCGAGTGGGATCAGATCCTAATTCACTTTATTCCATTTTTACCCCACATATTTTTGTGAACCTGACGTGAATCCAACCTTCTTAGATCTATATTTGTTAGTTATATCTAGTTATTGTATGTTAATTTTCATTCAAAAACACAAAAAATTCCAAAAATATTGTTGTATGCATTGTGTGTTTTAGGTTTTGTATCCATTTTTCATTTTAAATATGTTGGATCTTTATTTGCAAGATTTTCATTATTATGACAATATATTTATTTATGATGACTATGAGTTTAGTAAGGAAGAACTTGATGAGGATCTTGGTGATTTTCTTTACCCTAAGCCTTCTTAACTCCCATTTTACCAAAAACTTGTCAACCTTGTTACTATACCATTTTGTCGTGATGATGAAGATAAGTTGAGTGATTCTTCACATGAAGTCATTCCTATCAAGTCTATCCTCCAAATCTAGTAATATAGTGGTTTATAACAATCCTCTTAATGATGACTTGTCTCCTTTTGAATCTAAACACAAACCATTTAGTAGGCATGACCATGCTATGTCAGATGATGATCTTAATGATTTCATGTCTATTACAACATCTTCAAACAATGATCACACATCTAAGAGGCTAATTAACATGATAAATGTGACTAAACATAACTTGTAAACACCTCTTAGTAAGCCTCTCTTTATGGTTCAAGGTGGTTATAGTAATGATTCCTTTTGCGCCCCTAACAAACCCATTATTATCGTGCAAGGAGGATATCCCACTAAGAGTCCTTATGAGTATGCTAAACAAATAACTAGAGAGAGATATAATTCAGTTTCTCATACATACAACACAAGAAACAATAGGAAACCTAATCCTCAACCTATTCTTCCACAAGTACCTTGTATCTCACAAACCCTTGGTAAGGAGTATGATCTTATTGAACAACTTAAAGCTACTCCTGCCAAGCTATCTCTTTGGGATCTGATTCAAACTTCATCCATGCATCTGTAGCGTCGTAAATTGTACGCACTTGCTAGGGTGGTACAATTTCACACCTAGTTTAGCACCCGCCTTGGTGCATTTTGCATTTTGCATTGCATTTCCCTTTTAGCACTTAATTAATTAAATTAATTAGGTCTAAGGTTCTATTTTATCATCTCCCATATCATAAAGTTGGGCCCTTTTCATTAAAGTGTGCCCCTTTCATTTTATTCCTCTAATACATCATTTAATCAAAAACCATAATTAGGTCCTATTTTGAACTTGGGGGCTTGATTTCGGGGGTCAAAACATCTCAAAATCAGCTGTAACTTTAGGATTCTCTCTAAAATCATCATATCCGACGACCCTGAAAATTTGGTGAAAAGTTGTCAGGACCATGGCGCCTGGAGAGGACCATGGCACCCGGAGTGCACATAGTCCCGGACATTTTTCTCGAAATTTTAGGAGCGCGACCCAATCATAAAATAAAGCTTAACCCCAAGAAATTGGTGGGAGATTCAATCTCTAGGTCAGCCAAAAATTGAAATTAAGACCTAGGGTTTCATATATAAGAGCTCTCTTTCTTCATTTGAAAGGATCCAGAATTTTGGTTTTTAGGGACCTTCTATGCAGCGAAAGAGCAGATCTTTGAAGACTTCAACAACATTCAACATCCATCCATCAAGCATTCATCAATTTCATTCATCCATTTAGGGCTTTGAAGACATTGAAGAGCAATAAGGGATCACCGACTGAAGATTGGCTTGTACCCCTCCCTTGGGGTTGGGTATGATTTCATGTTGTTTTCATGTCTTTGCATAAGCCTCATTATATCATTTGTATTCATGCTTTAGATCACTTTGCATCTTGATTTGGAGCATTTACATTATCATTTACAAGCAATTAGGGTTTACTTTCTAGGTTGCTCTAGTTTGCTTACTTGCATTTTAGGATCTTGCACACACACAAGGTCTGCACACACAACTTTTACTATACAACTTGGCTATTCATGGAGGTGGAAATCACCAAAGTGGGGGTTTGATTAAGGCAAAACCCTATATAGCCACCCTACAACCCTTTTCAGATATAAGTGCAGATTTCTGGATTCGAAGGACGCCGCAAATTGCAGATCCGACAGAAGCGGACCGAGACAGAACTTCACACCAAATTTCAGTGCAAAAGACTAGGACAGGGGTGTGGGGCACCCTGGTCCTGACAGGACAGGGGTACTGGGCGCCCTGGTCCCTCAGACAACAACAGTTTTCAGCACTTTTCGACAGCTTTCAGGTTGCCAAAAGGAGCAGTTTCAGGTGTAGAATCAGGTTAGTGGCGCATGCACCCCCGTCCTGAACATTTCCACTCAGATTTTAACCCCAGGTACACATCTGCATTCTCCTCTTATCCTTGTGTTTACAGCTTTTCATCACTTAATCGCAATCTTACAATCTTGTTGCTAGTTCATACTTGCACTTTAGGGTTAATAGTTGAACTTGCATCATTTTATCTATCATTTGCAACAAAGGAATAGAAATCCTAATAGGTAGCCCGTGGCTCTCTCTTCCACAAAAAGAAGTAGCCAATTGTGTGATACCTCTAGGCTCTTTCGTATTCCACAAGTGTGTGATTGAAAGTGAGATTAGGGCATGTTTGCTTAGTGTCACTTTTTCCCCTACACAACATCATGGAATGTTACAAGATGCTTTAAAGACCTTAGATCTCTCACCCAAAGTGAAACCTACTAATATGGCTTCTTTGATTGACTTCATGACAATACCTAAAGCTCATATTATATTCACACAAGATGAATTACCCTCTCACGAGGTTCAACACCAATATGATCCTCTTTTTATTGTTGTCCTTATTGATGGTAATTTTATAAGACAAACCCTTATGGATAATGGCTCTGGACTTAACGCTTGTAGTGTTAACCTATTACACAAGATTAAGGTGGACACTTCTCTTATCAAACCAGATTCTCTTACTATTTATGGCTTTGATAATGTGGCTAGGTCTTTGCTAGGTATTATGACCTTAACTATTAAGGTACGACCTGTTAGGACGACCATGGATTCATTGTATGCAAGTTCTTCCTTCTACTTTGCATAGGAAGGCTAAGTTTATTTACAATAACAAGATGTATACTTTGTTTGTCGATACCAATTTACAAGCATGTTTGCAAACATCCTCTTCTAAATCTTCCTTGATTGATCCTTCCTCAACTATCTTCGATGCTTCTTCAAACATCCCTTCTTCCTCAAATACTCCTATTTCTTCTAGTGATTACAATGCTCTTGAAAAGGATTCTACTCAACCTGAATCTTCTCCCAAAGAGATCTCTCCTCCTGAAGAGGTCCTCCTAGGCGATGATTGCGAGTCTTTAGAATTTACCCCTACTTGTGTAGAAGAATATAAAATCCCTCCAAGCGAACCTAAGATTGAAAATGAAAATTATATGGATGAACCTAAAAAGAAAACCACTTTGTCTAAGCAATTAAGTAACAACTTTGTGGCTGCTTCAAAATATACACCTTCATCTGCTTCTACTTCAAATTGATTATGAAATTCAGACATATGACGCTCTGTCTTCCCTTATGAAAAATTGTTGCTCTTTATGGTTATGGTTTTCACATCATAGATAAGAGTGGATATAATGGCAATGGTGTGGTGCTCAAGAACAAGGGATAAAAGTGCCTTTAGAGAATAATGCTTGTGAAGCTTCTTTTGGACTTGGATATAATCCCTGAAAACCCACCAAATCCTCTAAGAGACGATCCCTTAAAGTCAATGTCATTTTCTCTTCACCCAATTCTTTTCCATTAAAACATCCCGAATACATTGGTTTTGATTCCCAATTACCTTCCTTGGATGTCTTTTCTACTAATGTTTCCTTGGCCGAGTTTCTAGGAGCCTATAATAGCCTTCCTCAAAATCACCATAATCATAGATTTCCCTATTGTTTCAATGTGGAAGCATAATTTGGGAAAGACATTGAAGTAACTAAAGATAACGATGAGATAATTAAGAAATTACCTCAACAAAGAAACCTTCTTATAAGTGATACTATTGATGTCACGATGGATCCTTGTAATGAAGAGAAGATCATAAAGATTGGGAAATGTTAAACTAATGAAGAACAAAAAGAATATTCCAAATTATTGCATGAATTTCTTGAGATCTTTGCTTGGATCTATTCCAATATGCCTAACATTGATCCTAAAAATTTCAATCATAACATTGTCTTAATTCTCGATGCTAAACCTGTGAAACAAAAAATTAAAAAGATAAATCCCAAAATAACCTTGCTTGTCAAAACAGAAATCAAATAGCTCTTAGATGTAGGATTTGTTCGCCCTATTGATCATTCCCCTTGGATTTTGAACATGGTTGTTGTTTCTAAACCTGATAACAAGATTAGGATGTGCAACGATTTTCAAGATCTCAATAAGGCTTCCTTGAAAGATAATTTTTTGCTTCCAAGCATTGATATGATAGTACATTCTACTGCTGGTCATGCTTTGTTATCCTTTATGGATGGTTTCTTGGGATATAATAAAATCGTCATTAATCCTCAAGATCAATTCAAAATCGCTTTTACAACCCCTTGGGGAACATTTTGTTGGGTTATGATGCCTTTTGGATTGAAAAACATTGGCACTACCTCTCAACATGCTATAACCCTCATTTTTCATGACTATATGCATAAAAATTTAGAAGATTACATTGACGATATCTTAGCTAAGACTATACTCTGTCAAGACCATGTTAAGATCCTTCGTCAAGTGTTTGAAAGAATATGTCAATACATGCACTTGAACACTCGAAAATGTGTTTTTGGTTTGGATAGTGGAAAAATATTAGGGTTCATAGTCTTGCATCATGGTATTGAGGTGGATACAAATAAAATAGAATCCATAGTTAACATTCCACCTCCTCGAAACATCTCTCAATTGAGAAGTTTACAAGGAAAAATTTAAGCTATTAGTAGGTTTGTGTCACAACTTGCAAATTTAACTTTTCCCTTTACTCAATTTCTTAAGAAAAACATTACCTTTCAATGGAATTTGGATTGTCAACATGCCTTTGAGAATTTGAAAACTTATTTGGCCAATCCTCTTGTCTTGTAGCCTACTATTCCTACCCAACCTTTTCTTTTATATATGTGGTTGCTTCTTTGCATGCTCTTGTAGCTTTATTGGTGTAACACAATAGTGATGGTAAAGAATGATCAATTTATTGCATAAGTTGTACTTTTATCGATTATGAGGTTCGATATACTGCAATAGAAAGACAATGTCTTGTTGTTGTTTTTGCAACTCATTAGCTGAGACATTACCTTTTCAATGTTGAAGTTCATGTTATTGTCAAATTTGATCCTTTAAAGAATCTCTTTTATAAAACTAGCCTCTCAGGACATCTAGAAAAATGGGTTATGATGTTGATTGAATTTGACCTTAAATTTGTGTCTCGAAAGGAAATTAAATGGCAAGCACTGACTGACCATTTAGTTGATGTGCCTATACCCCTCACATTACCTAATCAAGAATCTTTCCCTGATGAATTTTTCATTCCTATTGATGTTGAAGATACATGGAATTTATATTTTGATGGATCTAGGTATCATTCAGGCTCAGGAGTGGGTGTTATCCTAATATCCCCTACTAGAAAACCTATCCCCTTGTCTTACCATCTCAATTTCCTATGTACCAACAACATTGTTGAGTATGAAGCCCTTATAGTTGGTCTTATTGTGACCTTATCCTTGACTGTTAAACATATACACTGCTATGGTGATTCTCAATTAATCATTAGATAAGTTACGGGGATATATCAAGATAAGAAAGATAAACTATCAAAATATTGAGAGTTGGCTATATCCATGTTAGAAAAATTCACCTCCTGCACCATGGACCCTGTTCCTCAAAAGAATAATAGACATGCTAATGCAATGGCATGTTTTCTCTCTTGTAACCCTAGAGGCCCTATAGTGGATCTTAATTTTGTTATTCATAATATTTCCTCCCTAGCTATTACTGATTGTCCTAGTGATGTGGCTTATTGATGTGCTATAGATTTTGATGAATGGTACTCACATATCTCAAGATATTTAACCAATTATACATTCCAGATTCTACAAGTAAAAATGCTAGGACTAGGATTTGTAAGTTAGCTATGGGATACATTATCCTTTCTAATTTCCTTTAAAGAAGAGGGTATAATGGTCTTCTCCTTCATTGTCTTAACAAAAAAAAGATCCTGATTGCTCTCAAGGAGGCACATTCAGGTGCTTGTGGAGGCCATTTTGGAGGCAAATATTTGGTTTAGAGGTTGCTCTGAATGGGATACTATTGGAAAACCATGAATAAAGACTCCTTTGTGTTCATTAAAAAGTGTTATCAGTGTCAATAGCATAATAATTTGATCCATGCTCCTGCACAAGAACTTAGGTCACAAGTGGCCTCTTCGCTCTTTTCATTATGCGGTTTGGATCTCATTGGTAAAATTTCCCCTCCTTTGTTAGGTCTCAGAGACAACTGAGAGGGGGGGGGGTGCGAGGGGGTGAATCAGTTGTCCAATAAATTCAACCAAAATTAACTTAACTAAGACTTAATTCTTAATACCGATAAACCAAACTTTATGCCGGTAGACAGTTTAAACAGTTAATTACAATACCAATAAAGATTAATGCATGAAACAAAAAGACAATAACATCCACAAAACATAACACCAATGTTTGTACGTGGAAACCCTGTAAGGGAAAAAACATGGTGGGAAGCCTTACCCACAATCAAATGATACTACTACAGATAGTATGTGTTTACAATATGGATTCTGCACATGCAGAAAGGCCAACTGCCTAGAGCTCACTGCTCAATCACAAAATGAGAGTCACACTAACTACAATTGGATGGTTAAATCCAATGATAATGTATTGCACAAAATAACATCTTCATATGTTGGATTCAGTACCAGTGTAGTTCTTATTGCCTTCACAAAACCCTCCTTCAACCTTCAAATGATGTCTGCATTTATAGCTCTGCTTATTTTTCTCATATACTCTATTACAATTCTTTTTCCCAATCACATATCGATCTTACAAATAAGATCTTACATATATACCATTACCCAAGACCAATTGAGTAGGTCGGCTCACTAAAAGATATTACAATAAAATCAATTACAAACAAATGAATATCCGATGCATGATGTCGGCTCAATGCATTTACAATAATAACAAATCATCTCCATAACATGTCATGCTGATTTGGAATAGATAAGCCTGCCAATGCTTATCCTGGACCTATTTACTGGTAACAAAAAATATGCAAACCTGAATAACCAAATAACCAAATTACCAAAACCAAGTGATTGAATAATTTCTTCGACATAACCAAGTAGTTTCCAAGTCATTCCAAGTGTCGGTGAACAATATATTCTGCTGGTGAACCAAATACCAGTGTTTTTCATAAGTCTTTGTCTTGTTGGTGAAAATAACCAAAATCTCCAAGTGCTGATAAGTATTGACAAGTAATGAAAGGTGTTGACATCAATGACAAAACCATATCAACATATCCAAATTACCAACAATCTCCCCCTTTGGCATTAATGGTAACACAAGATGGAAAAACCATCAAAGTGCCAAAACAAAAATGCCAAATACCAAAAAAAACAACAATATCCCAAAGAGATCATTAACCAGAAATCAAAAGTACATAATATCATCTCATTCCAAAGTAATAATCTCTCCAAGGGATAAAGTCTCTCCCCCTAGGAATAATATGTGTTATCCATGTGTTTTTTCATATCAATCTCTCCCCCTTTGACATCAAATGCCAAAGCAATACAAAAACAAATACAAAATACCAATTCATTCAATATACTAACTACTCCCCCCTGAGAAGTAGCTCTTCTCATCAAAGGCATAATAAAAGATTTCTTTGTTAATTATGTCGGTTGATGACAAACATCAACTGTCTAAGTCTCTACCAGTGGGGGTAGGACTCCAAGTTTCTCTCTGAGATACTTAAATGTTTCCTTAGGCAAAGGATTTGTAAAAATATCTACAATCTACTCTTTAGTATTCACATAAACCAATTTCACTTCTTTTGCTTCAACATTCTCTTTTAGAAAGTTCAGTTTGATAGAATCATGTTTAGTTATAGAGTGAAGTACTAGGTTCTTTGATATATCAATTGTTGTTGTATTGTCATAGAAAATAGTTATAGGTTCCTTGCAAATTACCTTTATTTCCTTCAACATTTGCTTAATCCATAATACCTACGTATAGTTGGTTTCTGCTGCAACATATTCTGATTCTGCTGTTGATAAACTTGTACAACTCTGTTTCTTGCTCAACCATGAAATTAGTCTGCTGCCAACAAAAAATGCTCCACCGGTGGTGCTTTTTCTGTCATCCACATCTCCTGCCCAATTAGCATCTGTGTATGCACATAAATCAAAATTTTCACTCTAGGATACCATAAACTAGGATTTGTAGTGCCTTGTAGGTACCGAAAAATCCTTTTCACTACCGATTCATGATTTTCTTTAGGATTACTCTGAAATCTTGAAACAATACATACTACATTCATAATATCAGGTCTTGTTTGTGTCAAATACAGTAAACCTCCTATCATTGATTTGTATCTAGTCGGATTAATAGGTATAGATTCATCCTTCAAAGATAATTTATCATTTGTAGTCATAGGTGTGCTTACCTTTTTACAATTCTCCATGCCAAATTTCTTTAGTAATTCCTTCAAGTACTTAGATTGACATAGGAATATACCTTTATCAGTCTGTGAAATCTGCAATCCTACAAAGAATTTTATCTCTCCAATCATAGACATTTCAAATTCTTGCTGCATTTTGTTAGAAAAGTCTTTACACAAACCATCTTCTCCAAAGCTTATATCATCAACAAAAACTTCAATAACCAAGACGTCATCATTAGTTACTTTGTAGTATAGATTGATGTCTTCATTACCTTTTGTGTAACCAAACTTCAAAAGATATCTGTCCAATCTTGCATAGCAAGCTCTAGGAGCTTGTTTCAATCCAAAGCTTTCCTTAACCTGCAAGCCATGTCTTTGTTATCTGTCAAAGAAAATCCATCAGGTTGCTCAATGTAAAATTTTTCTTCAAGATCTCCATTCAGATATGCACATTTAACATCCATTTGATATACTTTATAGTTCTTATGTGCTGCAAAGGCCAATAAAAGTCTTATTGTCTTAATTCTAGCTACCGGTGCAAAGGTTTCATTGTAATCAATTCCTTCTTTCTGAGAATATCCCTTACGCACCAATCTTTCTTTGTTTTTGATTACCATGCCATCTTCATTAAGTTTATTTATAAAAACCCATTTAGTTCCAATTACATTTTTGTCTTTAGGCCGAGAAACTAATGGCCAAGTGTTATTCCTGTCAATTTGTTCCAATTCATCTTCCATTGCTTTAATCCAATATTTATCTTCACATGCCTCATTAACTGATGTAGGTTCAATTTTAGAAATAAGACATACCTCCTCATTTTCCAATCTTCCCCTAGTCATAACTCCATGAAATTTGTTTCCAATTATCTGATCTTCAGAATGATTCAATCTTACATACCGAGGTGTTTTTGCTTGTTGTTGTTCTTCAGTGACTGTTGAATCTCCAGATGATGCCGGTGTAACTTTATCACCATTATGTACTGGTGTATTCATAATAGGTTCATTTGTGATTATCTGAATTTCTAGTTCAGAGTCTGTGTACCTTGAATTTCCTCTAAACTATTCATCAATCTTCATGTTTGCACTCTCAACAATTTTCTGCAATCTCTTGTTAAAACATCTATATGCCTTGCTCATAGATGAATAACCAAGAAATATTCCTTCATCACTTCTAGGATCAAATTTTCCAATATACTCATCTCTTCTAATATAACATTTACTTCCAAATATTCCAAAATATTTAAGAGTAGGAGTATTACCAAACCATAGCTCATGTGGGGTCTTACCAGTTTCTCCTCTAATGTGAACTTTGTTGAATGTATAAACAACTATATTGACCACTTCTCTCTAGTATATATGAGGTATATTTGCTTATGATATCATACTTCTGGCTACATCCAAGATAGTTAGGTTTTTCCTTTCCACAACTCCATTCTGCTGGGGTGTCCGGGGTGCTAACAACTATCTTCTGATCCCATTCACTTCACAGAATGCATTAAATTCCTTAGATGTGAACTCACCTCCTTTTCTTATCTCAAACATTTTATTTTCTTACCAGTTTCATTTTCTACCATCACCTTGAATAGTTTGAATTTCCCAAATTCTTCAGATTTTTCTCTAAGAAAAGTAACCCAACACATTCTAGAATAGTCATCAATGATTAGCATAAAGTATCTATCTCCTTGTATACTTCTAGTTCTTGTTGGACCACATAAGTCAGTATGAATTAAATCAAGAACATTGTTATACTTCTTTGGAATACTCTTGAAAGATTCTCTAACTTGCTTTCCAAATTGACATTCCTTACATACCGGATTGTGAGATTTAACAATCTTAGGTAAATCTCTAACTGCCTTGGTAGTACTAATTTTCACAATGCAATCAAAATTTACATGACAAAGTCTTTTATGCCATAACCAACTTTCATCAATATGTGCAATCAAACATGCTTTCTAATTGTTGTTCAAATGAAAGATATTACCTCTACTCTGATTACCGGTTGCAATTTCCAAACCAATTATGTTTAAGATTTTGCATTTACCATTCTTGATTTGTAACAGAAATCATTTCTCGACTAATGACCAACACTCAAAAGATTATTCTTCAAACCTTCAACATAGTAGACATTATTAGTATTGTGCTTACCATCAAAAGATATAGTGCCTTTTCCTTTGATCAAATAAGCTTTATCATCTCCAAATCTTACTAGACCTCCACTGTAATCCTAAAATGTTAAGAATTTACTCTTATCTCTAGTCATAGAACATACCGAATCAATAATCCATTCATCCTTATCTTCAACTTGAGCTGCTAGAGCCTGCTCTACCGGTTGAATAGTAGGTGTTGGTTGATCTTCTGTTATAGCAATGAAAGCCCATCCATTGTCTATTGGATCCTCATCAGAATCATCAATAACTCCTTCATCAGCATAATAACAAGATTTGTCTCTATTCTTCTTGAATTTGTATTTCTGATAGTCAGGATTAGGCTTATATGTTCTTTTAGCTTCTTCTCTTAATCTTTCATGTCTATCAGGACATCTAGATGCCATATGACCAATCTTATTACAGTTAAAACATTTAAAGGGTGCTTTACCTTCATACTTACTTCCAATTGGACCTTTAGGCATTTTCCTTGCAAATAGTGCTTCAAGTTTTTCATTTTCTCTCCTGCTTTCTTCAAGTTCTCTTGCATAGAAGGCTTTCCAATTAGATTTATCATGTGATGATGATGTTGCTAAAGTTGATGATGACGCCTTAAAATCTAGATCTGTCTTGATAGTAGTAATAGGACCAAGTTCCTCAAGCTCAAAGGCTGAAATTTTTCAAACCAAAGTGTCTCTAGATCATGATGCATTAGGCATTGTTCTCAATTCATTTATAGCAGTAACTTTCATTTTATATGTCGATGGCAAAGATCTTAAAACTTTAGAAACAATCTCATCTTCACTTAAGGTTCCTCCACAACATTGTATACCCAAAACAATTTCATTTACTCTTTCCATAAAAGCAAAAATTCGTTCATCTTCTTCCATTTTCAGACTTTCATACCTGACCTGGAAGCATTCAAGTTTTGCGATTTTCACTATGGAATCTCCTTCATTCAATGTTTCCATTTTGTCCCAAATAGCTTTAGTAGTAGATCTATTTGACAATCTCATGACTTACTGATCTCATTATGTGCTCAAAAGTGCTTCTCTTGCTTTGCAATCATTTTCTTCATCTTTTCCCAAGGTTGGTGGATTAGGCTGACCGGGAGTAGGAGAAGTATAACCATTATTTGTAACCTCCCATATATCCTTTCCAATGCAATTCAAGTGTGTTTCCATCCTGATCTTTCATATGCCATAGTTAGTTCCATCAAGTTTCAGACTGTCCTTCTTGAAATAGTTGGTAGACATTGGATCTCCTCAAGCTGTTAAAGTTCTGCAAAAAGAGGACTAAGCTCTGATACCAATTGTTAGGTCTCGGAGACAACTGAGAGGGGAGGGGGTGAATCAGTTGTCTAGTAAATTCAACCAAAAATTAACTTAACTATAACTTAATGCCTAATACCGGTAGACCAAACTTTATGCCGTTAGACAGTTTAAATAGTAAATTGTAATACTGGTAAAGATTAATGCTTGAAACAGAAAGACAATAACATCCACAACACATAACACCAATGTTTGTATGTGGAAATCCAATAAGGGAAAAACCATGGTGGGAAGCCTTACCCACAATCAAATGATACTACTGCAGATAGTATGTGTTTACAATATGGATTCTGCACATGTAGAAAGGCCAACTGCCTAGAGCTCACTGCTCAATCACAAAATGAGAGTCACACTGACTACAATTGTATGGTTAAATCCAATGATAATGTACTACACAAAATAGCATCTTCATATGCTAGATTCAGTACCGGTGTAGTTCTTATTGCCTTCACAAAACCCTCCTTCAACCTTCAAATGATGTCTGGGTGTATAGCTCTACTTATTCTCACATATACTCTATTATAATTCTTTTTTCCCAATCACATATCGATCTTACAAATAAGATCTTACATATATACCATTGCCTAAGACCAATTGAGTAGGTTGGCTCACTAAAAGATATTACAAACAAATCAATTACAAACAAATCAATATCTGATGCATGATGTTGATTCAGTGCATTTACAATAATAAAAAATCATCTCCATAATATGTCGTGCTGATCTAGAATGAATAAGCCTGTCGGTGCTTATCCTGGACCTATTTTCCAGTAACAACAAATATGCAAACCCGAATAAACAAATAACCAAATCACCAAAACCAAGTGATCAAATAATGTCTTCAACATAACCAAGTAGTTTCCAAGTCATTCTAAGTGCCGGTGAACAATATAATCTACCGATGAACCAAATACCAGTGTTTTTCATAAGTCTCTGTCTTGCCAGTGAACATAACCAAAATCTCCAAGTGCTGATAAGTATTGACAAGTAATGACAGGTCTTGACATCAATGACAAAACCATATCAACATCCTTCATGTCATGGACATACTTTCATAATTACTAGTACGAATTATTTTACAAAGTGGGGAGAAGTTCCTCTTCGATCTACCACCCCTGAAGTAATCTGTCAATTCTTCTTAGAAAATCTTATTTCTCAATTTGGCATACCTTCTACTCTAATTTCTGACAATGGCTCCTCATTCAAGAATAAAGATGTGAATAAATTCCTCAAGTAATTATATCATATTCAACATAATTTTTAAACACGTTATTATCGTCAATCTAATGGTCAAGCTAAATACTTTGTTAGGATTATTGAACAAATTCTTCATAAGACTATAAACAAGCATGGTAAGGATTGGCATACTCAGTTGACATATGCCCTTTGGGCCTACTGGATAAGTGTTTGTAAAGAAACAGGTACTACTCCTTACAATCTTGTTCATGGTGCTAATGCAATTATTCCTTTAGAGTTAGAGATTCCCTCGTTGAGAATTTCTCTTAAAGGAATAGTCGACAATGACTCTTATCGACAACAACACCTTCAACAACTTGAAATGCTCAATGAAAGAGAATAAATGCTCTTGAGCACATTCAACCATATCACACGTCCTTGCAACGAAGTTATAATGATAAATTTATTCAATGCTCCTTCTCTGTGTGTGATTTAGTGTTTTATGAGAATCATCACAACATGAATGCTTTACCCAAAGAAAAAGGAAAGTTTAGTCCGAATTGGCTTGGACCATATATCATCACTAAGGTCTATGGGTCAGCTTCTTATACAATATCAGATATGGAAGGTACACCTCTTAAGGAACCCATAAATACTATGCATCTTCACAGATACTATGCCTAGATGTGTTTCTCTTCTTTCTCCCTCTTTAGTCTTAAATTGTATGATGTGTTAGCATGTTTTCATTAAAGCATGTGGTATTAAATTATTGTTATTTAATCTATATTTATTTGTTCTTGACAAACATCTTTTAATTTTTGGTTGTCTTGAATTCATTGTATAAATTTTAGGGAATTTACATTTTGTGTGCTAGCTATCATGCAATTTTCTTCATGTGTTTTTGAGTTAAGATACAACATGTTGTGTTTAATTAAGTTCTTAATTATATCACATTAATTATGAATTTTAACTCAAACACATTTCTACATCATCAATTGTTGTATTTAATTAAACGCTTAGTTGTTTATTTAAATCACACATGTATCAATTTAATCATGAAATATTGAGAAATCAATCACATGGGAATTAAATTAGACATACATTTACATTTCTAAATTTTTTATTTTTAATCAAAGCAATATACACATTGTTTTGTAATTAAAAGAGCACATTTGAGACAAATATCACCATATATATAAACCGACCACTAGAAACAAAATGTGGCCTCTCAACATCATCACCATCTATGGATGGTGGTTACTCGAGCCCTTTGGCCCCTGTCGTGGTGGTTCCATAGGTGTGTAGTAGTGGGTAGAGGATTGTGAGTGACTCCTAGATGAGGTCCTCTGATCTCATTCCATTATTGTGCCTTGGTACGTGGCTGACTCCATCCAAGATTTTGATAGCCCATGTCATAGTTTCTCCCTCTCCTCTCATTTGAGCTCTATCTCTATTCACACTGAATCGAATAGATCCTCATGTTGTCTCACACTCTAAGGTCTATGAATAATCTATGAAGATCGAGGAATACAAAATTAAGTGACGATGTCAAACAATGTGTGATAGATAAGAGATCACCACTCCTATATGTTGAATGTAGAAGAGAGAACAAGATTATATAGACATTATCGCTTAATTTTTTTTAAATAACTAAATCAAAATAATAATAAGCATATGCCTAGGTCACCCTCCTACCAGTGTTGGTCATGAGAGTCTATGCCATGATCATCTATGGTCTAGAGCCACTCCCCTCTCCATGCTCATAGTGCCTAGGTGCCTCAAGATGTAGAATTGCCAGGGATGATCAACATAAGCTTGAGATCAGTCTGTTTAGTATTGTTTCCTCCACATATCTCACCATATCCTCTACTCTCTTTTCTATTTTTGGGGGATCCAAGTCTATGGTGTTATGATTTGTATGATTGGGGGCATCATCCTCATCATCCGCATCCTCATCTTCATCCTTCTTGCTCATCTGCACCATCATCCCCCTCCTATCCCTACCCCTCAAAGTTAGCCTCCTCCTGAGCTCCCTCCTCATCTCTCATCCTAGTAATCCTAAGTGTCCTCAAGATCCTCAGAGGCCTCATGATCATCACTATGTGTATCATCTTCTTTCATCCATGGACCAGGACCCCCCCTCGGATAGTCTAGTGAAAATATGTCTTTGGGGTAGTTCTTGTCCCACCATGTGATGTAGCTATGATGCACTATAACATCATCATTAACAAGCACCACTATGTCTATATCCTCATCATCTAAATCTGTAAGCTCTATCTCATTAGTGATAGGCCTAGGGATTTCTTTGAGTCTCATGACGGTTCGAGAATGCCATATGTAGACTAATATGGCTGAAGGAATGCCCCACTAGAAACCAAACCATAGCCTCAGCCGATCAAAATAGAAAGGGACAAAAATATAGCTATGGCAAGGTCACCCCTCTGCCAAGGTCCAGTGAGTAGATAAGAATATGACCTAGGCTCATCAATGTCCACATCCACTGGAAGTCTTGTCGGCCTAGTACATGTAATATGCTCAAACATCTAGATCTAGAAAAGGGTGCAAGTCATCAAAATTTGTCCCTCTCCATATGCAAAATCTCCTAGATCATGGTAGAGATGGGCTAACATGCTTCATCTTCATGCAAATATAGTGTGTTGCTCCTCCATCACACATATGACATATGTGAGGCTACCGTTCATGTGACTAACTCGTTCATTAGGGAATATGGCTAGCCCCACTATAGCTATCATCAATCTCCTCACAAGTGGAACTCTGCTAGTAGGATGAAGTAGCCAACTAATGGGGATCTGACCCTTCATCTCTGCATGTGTGGGTCTACTAATGCAATACTTCCACTCTCACCTCAAAGTTGTCAATGTGCAATTCATTTGATATCTCATAGTCTGACCTCTAATAGGGATTTTGAAGATGTGGTACACATCCTCTAGTGTAATTGTCATCTCCCCTACGAGTAAGATAAAGGTGGAGGTATTCAGATCCCATCTCTCCATCAATGTCATGAGCATCGTTGGATGAAACTTGATGGAGGTAATATTACACATGTACCATAGGTCCACTGCCTCAAGAAGTTTCCTATCCTCCTATGACAGTCATGGAATCTGGGTCTATAGATTCTGGTATGTGAGACTAGTAGTAAGCTCTCGCATGTATAGAAATCTCTACAAATCAACAACCACAAATCAATAATCTTTCCAAAATCCAAATCAAACAAATTATCACCTATCACTTGATCTTGTGCATGCCTTTGGTTAGGGACCAAAGCACCATAGTAGGACCATGGCACCTTAGGAGGACAAGGGCTCCTAGTAGAGACCATGGCATCCTTGATGGGGACACATGCAGATTAGGGTTTCCTACCCACTCAAATATTCATCATGGTTAAACAAAAAGTCAACAAAAAGTCAACATGCGATTGAGTGGAATCACCTCATTAAGAAGGAAATCACCGGTTATAGTATGTTGTATAATTTCCATCCGTGTGGGCATCTCAAGTTATTGTCAAGGCATTTTCAGTGCTATGTGGGCTCCTCTCCTGCACTATGAGACAAAATGTGAAAGTGACAAATGAAAATGTCATTTTCACTATTTAAGAGTATATACTTTTCAAAATCCTAATTTCACTTTTTCTTGTTCAAACGTTCATATCTTGAGCTAGGGAACTCCAACTTTTGCATCATTGGTTGCATTGGAATCATGTTCTAGTTCTCTTCTTTACTTATTGTTCCATGATGCACTTTGATCTTATATCAAACTTCATTGTGAACATTTATCATCACTTCTTTTCACAAATCATTGTGGTAAACATGATACCCTATTTCAACTCACTAATTAGCAAGTTGAAATAGGGGTGCATATAGCTACCCCTAAATTTCATATTTTCCTTAGTAAGCATTTAGGTGATCTTTTATGATTTTATTTAACAATGTGGTTTGTAGGGTGCAGTTCCTAACATTGTACTACAAATACCGATGGGGGCTTCGTTCGACACCTTATGGGTTATCCTTTTTCATGAAATATTTACTTTTTTTGTACATTAGCTTACATATGCACATAGTGTCATGTGACTACTAAAGTGGGGGATAAATGTAGCTTTGTAAATTGTACACCCTTGATTGGGTGGTACAATTCCATGCTTACGTTAGCACCCACCTTAGTGTGTTGCATTTCGCATTTTAAATTCCCTTTAAGCATTTAATTAAATTTAAAGTCCTCTTTTATCAATCCATAGATCATAAAATTGGACCCTTAACCCTAAGTATGCCCCTTTTTATATTATCCTTTTAATCAATTAATTCATCAAAGCCCTAATTAGGTCCTATTTCAACCTTCAAGGCCCAATTTTTCATATCTAAACATCTTAAATCATCGCACCCACTTGGGGATCACCTTATAATCACAATACCTTGCATCTCTAGAAATTTGAAAAAAACGTTTATAGGACCGGTGTGAATCACATCGGTCCCAACATTTTCTCCCCAAATTTTGGGATCATGTTTTGGTAGTGTTATAATGTTTAAATCCAAATGTTTGCGAAAAAATATCAATTCTAGGTTGGCCTTTTATTAAAAAAAAAAAGTTAAGGTTTCATATATAAAGCCTTTCCTTTCCTCATTTGAAGGAGCCTATTATGAAGTGAAAGTGCATGTTATGTGAAGTCTTAAATAAAAAAATCAATCATTCATCAAGTCTAGATCAACAATTTTCATCATCAATTGAAGCTTTGAAGATATTGAAGAATAATAGGAGATCACCGACTGTTAATTATCTTGTACCTCTCCCTTAGGGTTTGGTATGGTTTCATGTTTTTTTCATGTCTTCATATCAGTTTCACAACACTTATTTTCAGATCTACATTATTTCTTTAGATCCATGATTGTATTTGCAATTTGAAGCATTCCCATTCACATTTAGGGTTTATACTCAAAGCATAGGGTGGAACTCTAATTCTTGCATTCCATCTCATTTGGGATCTTATACACACATAAGGTTCTAGCACACACATTTCAATACATTATTGGCTATTTGTAGAGTTGGAAATCACCAAAGCAAGTAGTTTGACTAAGGAAAAACCCTATATAGCCACCCAAACACCATTTTTCAAGTTATAGGTGTAGGTATAGAAATTCGACAGATGCATAACTTTCAGGAAAGGTAGAATCTGCTGTTACATACCCAAATCCAAAAGAAGGTCCTAGATCCTTGGGATCAGAATTCCCAATGCCTGAGTCCAGGATCACAATTCTTAGTGTCCTGGTCCTCTGCATTTTTGTGTTTTCTATGGTAGTTCAATATTTTAGGACTTTAGAGTGTAGTTTCTAGAAAACCAGCTTAGTTCAGTGATAGGTACCAAAGTGCTCAACACCTCAGTTTAGCTCACTTCAACTCAATTTATGGTGACAGTTGCACTTCTAAGTTTCATTTCCAGTTTTGTAGTTTGTGTCTCAATTTCAGATCTACATTTTCCTATGTTTTAGTTTATACTTGCATTTTTAGTCATTTCCTTAGCCTAGTTTGTCACATTGTCACATTGTGCACATCTCCTCTTCATAGCAACAAAGGAATAGAAACCCCCAAATATATTCATTGGCTCTCTTTCATAAGAGGAAGTCAAAGTGAATCATCTCCTTAGGAGATTTAGTATTCCAATGTGTGAATGAGAGTGGGATTGGGTCCTTCACTTAATTCCATTTTTATTCTACACATCTACATTGCTAGATTGAGGGTGGTGACTACAAATGCCATCTCAAATTTAAATTGGACACAATAGGAAGATATGATGAAAGACAACAATACCCCAACTACAACTTGTAGTTACAACAAAAAGTAGTATTAGGAGTCCAACTCCAATCCTTCCAATAGGGTTTGCAAGAGTGGACCCTAATTTTGTGTAGCATTTCCACAAAGAGAGCCACTATGATGACATTAGATGTCTCATATTAATCAAAATTTTAAGAAAGTGTGTAAATTTTCTCATATATTTATAGTTCCTTTAAAGGTGAAGTTCATGGCTATTGTTTTATAAGATTTTTAGAAGAGTTTTATAATTTTATTTTTTTTCTAATCTGAAAACAAAATTTGAATGCTAAAAATTTCTAGATTCTATCATTTCTTACAAATATTTAAGGAAACAAGTAACTCCGACCCTAAATATGGTTTGATTAGTAATCATATCATGCATTTTAAAATTTTAACAATATTAAAGTATCTCTCTTACTTTTATTTCTTATTAAAAAAAAAATTTAGAAACCAAGCAAACAATAAAGCTAGATTAAAATATTTAATAATAAAAAATATATTTAAATATTATTTCAAAAATAAAATTCCAAACATAAATAAAAAATTAACTAACTAATAAGTTATAATTAATATTTTTATTCTTTATGATTGTAAATTTATAATTTTTAAAAATAAAATAAACAATACAAACTATAATTATAAAAAATAAAAAATATGTAAATTTAAAATTTATTATGGAAAAAAAATAAAAAAATAAAAAATTAATACATTTAAAATTTGAAAATTTTGAATAATCTTATGTTTTAACTCAAAACTAGTTTTTAAAAAGTCAAATTTAATAATAATTTTATATTAAAAATAAATTATGATTTTCTATTAAAAATATTTTAATTTGCAATTTTTTTTAGATTATATTTCCTTCTATATTATAAATTAAAATAAAGTATTATATTTTTTACAATAATAATTATAATTTATTAATAAAAAAATGTGAGTGTGTACACACACATTTTAAATTATTCACAATTGGAGGAGTCTTTCTTTGTTGACACATTTGCAGATTACTTTGTGAAGACATAGTACAATCTCTATTAGGTGCTAGGTGAGGATACAAAGGATAGGATGCCTATTGATATGATGTGTGTAGTTATAGAGATTTGGGACATGATGAAGAACACAAAGTTTGACTTTGCGATATATTTGGAAGTAAAAATGCATGAGAGATTTGTTAAAGCCAAAGATAATTTGGAGAAGTTCGATTTTAAACGGTACTCCCTCATTTTGCATATGATTTTATGGAGTGGAAATAAGTTATGGGGTAGTGGTTTTTCACTCAAGGTGCAAGATGATCAAGGAAGAGACTTGCCAGTCCAATCTTGGACTTATATTTGGGATATACAATGTGCCCCTTCAAATTTTGTCACATTTGAGCAACACTTTGTCCAGAAGGTGTTGAGCTACTTTACAATTCTGTAGGCAACAATCCCATAGGATGTGATGGAATTTCTTATACTTGCAAAGAGAAGGAGGGATCTTGGGATTTCACATCATCAAAGTTTATGGGATTCTAGTGCAACCTCATGTGTTGCCTAAATGTGTGTCTCGGAGGATTTCCTTCTTAGAAGCTGTGTCTCAGTTAAGTAAGATGGATCGCATATTTTTTAGGAAGCCACATAAGCCCTCCTTGTTCCCTACACAATGTAAGTTTGAAGAATTCATAATTGTAAATAAAGATGGCTTGGACCAATTATATTCATCTTTGAATCCATACAAAATGAGGCCTAAAAAGCTCAGGAGCTATAATCGAAAAGGATATCTCAAGTCTATGCAACTTGACATTAAACACGATCCCTTGGATGATGAAGACGTCATTAGAAATTGTACAAAAATTGAGAAAATGTATAAAATAAGGAAGAAGTCCAAAATATGGTGCAAAGAGTTGAAGCCATCAGAAGGGAAAGGGAATCTAGTTTCCTTGGATTTTTCAATGATGAATCTGATTCCCTTGTAAAAATTGAAAATCTACTACTTAGTTCTTAGGCCCTACTGGACAAAGATATTGTCAAGAAAGGAAAGCAGTTTGCTATTGAAGAAGAATCCCCTGCCAAGAAGGTGATAATAGAAGAACAAACTATGAAGCAGAAGGGGAAACGAATAATTGATGTTGAGGAAACTTAGAGTACTCCAAAGCTAGCACAAGAGGAAGAGGTCACACCACTAGTTTAATATCCATCTAAACCTCCATATCCAATAGGGAAAACAATAATAGAAACTTATACTGTTAGGATTAATGACAATCTCAAAGATACTAAAAGGGGGGGGGGGGTGAATCAGTATCTAACCAGTTAGAAGAATATTTAAATTTATTAGGAACTTTGCATCCCAAAACATGTACCGATAAATAAGAATTAATGCAATAAACAGGAACAATAAACACAACATAGAAAATACACCATAACACAAGATGTTTAACGAGGAAACCCGGTGTCAGAAAAACCATAGTGGGATTTGTGACCCACAATATTCACTCACTGGCCAATGAATAAATATTACTTACAATGAGGAGCCTGCACATGCAGGAAGACCAACTGCCTAGAGCTCACTACTCAATAAGAGTCACACTGACTACAAAAGTGGATTATGAAATCCAATACAATGTATTGCTTCAAATCAGCATCAACTATACTAGGATCAGTACCGGTTTAAGCTCATTCTATAACCAAAACCTTTGTTGTCAACTATATCTCCTTATACAAAATATCATCCATATATTCTCTCCATGCATATTACCTTAATACACACAATGACCTATGAGATCTCATACATATATATGAGTCTTTTACACTATTCCATGTTGGCTTTACAAAAGATAATTGCATTTAAATACAATAAACAAAAATTTATTCCCTGTCGGCTGGGGTGTCGGTATGCATTGTTGCCGCTGTCGGTGAAGTGTTTGTCGGTGTATGTAGACGTCTATGCTGGTGTTGGTAACTACTAGTGGCTTTACCAGATGAGTTCCAGAAGGTTGCTATATGGTTTCCATCAATGAAAACACCATTATTCTCATAAGAGTGTAGAATTCCAACAATCTACCCCCTTTGGCATTGATGGCAACACATGAGAAAATCAAAAACACTGTTCCAAAAACTGAAGTCCAAAAAGTTACCAAAAAGATATGCTACCCCTGAGAAGATGATCTCCTCTGATTAATCATTTTTCTCTGTCCACTACTCCCCCTTTGACATCAATGACAAAGGTTGTTAAAAATTTGTCAAACGAGTGCAAAAATTTCACCTTAAAGTTTGTAACCAGTTGGTTACAATCTGAAATATATCTGCCAAAACCAAATTAAGACTCTGCATGAATCTATTGTTGTCATTCAGGGTTGCCTCAGTGTGTTGGATTGTGTTGGTGAGATGATGCATGTGCTCTTCCAGTGATCTTTCTCCTTGAAGTAATTCCTTAGAGATTTCATTTCTTGGAGAGATAAGGTTTTCCAACTTAGGACCAAGTTTATACTTAAGTTCTCTGGCATTAGCCTTAATCCTTGCCTTCTCTTTCTTAAATTTCTCCAATTTTTCCTCAAAACCTACTATTTCTTGCTCAATAACTGATATAGGTTCAGATGAACCAATTATGTTATCAGCTACGTCATCTATTTCTTTCTGTAATCTGCTTATTTCCTTTTCTATGTCTTGTGTCAAAAGATCTAGTTTGCATGTTTCTCTGTATAGCTCTTTGTATTCCAAAATTATAGTGTTCAGTGCTGGTAATAGTTTATTCATGTGTTCTATGCACTTCTTTATTGTATCCTCAAATAATTTATCCTTTTCCTTTTCAACTTTCTCTTTGAAGGTGTCCTCATTCACCTTATCAACCGTTATTATATTGTCAGTAATAAATTTGGACAATGTGTCTAATTTACCTAAAGAATCCTTTACATGATCTATGTTACATTTCGGTACAATCAATTTAAGAATTGGTCTGGTGTCATCAATTGCCTTGTAATCCACTGCATTATAGTCAGTGATGTTCTTGATAGAGTCCAAGAGTACTTTTGTTACATTAGTAGGTTTGAATTCACTTGATGAAGTACCAGATGTCTGACCTATTACCTTAATTACCTATGTGCTTCCAACATTTGTAACCATTTTGCTTGTGTTAACCTTTAGTGGATCAGTCTGAGTTTGCATTTCAACCAGTAAATGTTTGTCTGATTGCTTAGGTATCTCAGTGATTACTAGTTTCTCTGCTTCAATATGTACCTCTGCCTTTGTATGTTTCTCTGTATGCTCAATTGTCGGTATCTTAGTCTCAGTAAGTTTCTTTGTGCTAGCATCTATACCTTCAGTATTCTTCCCAGTGTCCAATGGTTGCTCTGTTTGTAATGATTTCTCTATTGGGATCTCAACCTCAACAGACTCTACCAGTTTATCAGCAATGTTGCCACTGTCAACATTATCATCCTTAGCCTTTGTACCGTTCTTGTCCACAACAATATTCACTTCCTGAGTATCCACATTCATGGTGAATAGTATTTTAGATTCAAGATTAGTGTTATCATGTGTGATACCTTCACTTTCAGTAACCAGTGGAACATCAATATGTACCAGTGCAGTATCCAAAGGTGGTGGCAAGTTATTAGTTATCTTGATGTTCGATATTCCACCAACTTTACCTTTCCCTTTGTCTTTATCCTTCTGATAAACTTTTAATGTTTTCTTTGGTTGGTTCAATTCCTCTTGTTTTTCTTTTTCCACAAAAAAAATATCCCATTTATCAGCAGTCTCCTCTACAATCTCATTTACTCTACCTGCCATCAAACTTACTTGTCAGTGACCACTAGCAAAAATGGATTTGTTAGCCTCACAAATCAGGTCATCAATCTCCTCTTTTGAGTTAACTGGATGTACAACTAGAAATTTTTCAACTTTTAGTTTCTTGTCCAATTCCATCACTGCAATCCTCTTGGCATCCAATCTTCTATATAGTTCATTGGGAAAATCATCCACTACTTCAATTAAAACTTCTTGTATATATCTAGATGTAAAATTATATTGTTTTCAATGCTTTCCTTGTTTGAATCTTTGAATGTGTTATACAATTTTCTCACATTAGCCAGATTACCATCATCAGTTATTTTATTTAACAAATTATCTAATGAGGGTATGACCGGTTTCTGTTTCTTCTTGGGAGTTAGTTTCTTAGCTGGTTGCCTTACTGCCTATTGTTTCTTCCTTAAAGTTCTTGTTCTCTTGGGTGGAGGAGAGGGTACCGGTGAAGGTTTTCTCTTCCTTTCAACTCTTTTGAATTTAGCTGGTATCTCACTGTCAGAAGATGTGCCAACCGGTGAAATGTGTGCCTCCGGTTGCAGTCCTTCCAGTTCACTAGTCGTTATACCAGTAATGTTCATAACATTTTCTTTGATTTCCTTTACCTGCTTTGAAGAATCTCTTATATATTTCTCTCTTTTCTTCCTTTGCTTCATTGTTTTCACATTACTTTCAATTGTTTTAGCACTACCAAAAACTTCTTCTGTTGGTTATCTTGGCGCATCTAACAAATCTTTTGCATAAGTCTCAATTATGTTGAGATCTACCTCATAGCCCATTTTAGTTACCCATACAGTCCTAGGAAGTACAGATTCCATCCATGTTTCATCCAAGTCTTGATTACAAAACAGATTTATTTATCATATTTGTCCACTACACTCTGCGGTAGTCTTTCTCTAGTTTTCATTTTGGCTTGAAAAGCTTTAAAGTATTCAGTTATATTGTTGTCCTTTGCAGTTCCCATGCCGGTAAAAGCTTCCTGTAATTATTTTCCTACCGGTATGTCATATCCAAAGTCTTTATGTCCTATATCGGGGATTTCCTTTTTGAAATACAACATTAAACATACTAAGAGATTACCAAAGTGAAATTTCCTTTTCTTATCACCTTTAATCTTTTTGAAATTATCTATGAGTTCATCTTTCAACCATTCACACACATCTGTTTTTGTATTATTGTTCACCATTTCATAAGCACTATTAATGCAAAGAATAGAAACTGAATTAAGTCTATTTGCTTGAGTAGTCTTGTAACCTAGAACCATACTTATGAATCTCACATTAATGTCCTTGATGTCATTCACCCTTAGTGATCTACTATCTGATGTTTCTCTAGTTAGGATCATTACTTTGTTGTTAGGAACTTTCTTTGTTTTGTTTGGTCTGCTGCCGGTTGAGGGTAAACCTATTACTGCCCTGCTGGGTAAATTTGCAGAGAAAGTCTAACCATAGAAATTCTCCATGTGCCCTACTTAGGACAATTCTCACTACATCTTCCAGAAATTCAGGGATATTCAATATCTCAACAAAACCTAAAGTCTCCACAATTTTGTGCTCAGGTTTGGCAGTGCCATTTTCATCACAAATTATGGTTTTAAACATTTTCAGCAATTCCTCAGAACCTAATTCTTCAATGTTGCAATGAATATATATCCTAGGGTCTTCAACATAAGCTACACCTTTAGGTATCTTCGAAAATGCTCCTATGGAATCATCTTTCTTAGCTACTTTGGGAATAATTTTAAACACAGGCCTAGGGTATTTTACATTTTTTACAATAGTAGGGTTCGCAATAAATTTGAGAGCAGAAGAAGAAGCCATTTGAAAAATACCTTTAGCTGCCTGATAATGTTTGAATGCTTGAAAGAAATCGCTTCACACCTTCACCTTGCATATCTTTTCTTAGATATCATGCTCTCTGCTAATTTGAATACTCGGTGAATCATTAAATGCTCGTCGGTTAAGTGAAAACTTAACACATATGTCAGTAAAGAAGAAATCTATCTTCTCACCATCGACCAAGGGTAATCTGCATCATATTCAATTTGCTGCAGTACCCCCAAAGGGTTACTTCTCAGTTGGATGAAGAATCTCCTATCGGTGGAGTAATACTCTATTCTACCAATGAAGAAATAGTCTCATCAACATTCTGATCTATCTTTCTAATCCATTGTATTGAAAATTCTTGCTTTACCTCATCTACCTTTTCTTTTCCTTTCAAACTAGGTCCTTTATTGTTTGCTGGTGAAGTCTTGCTTCTACAAAATTTTACAATATGTCCAATTTTGTTACAAGCAAAACAAGTCACATTATTCTTCTGAATAGCTTTTCCATATCCTATGTCAATTTGTGTTCTGCATTGATTAGATAAGTGCCCAAATCTTCCACAAACATAACATCTCACATTCATTCTACAGTTTTCTGAATTATGACCAACTTTGTTGCATTTGGAACAGTGACTGGTAGGTGCATTAATGTTTTGATTGTTTCTAAATCTACACTGATTTTCTCTATGACCATACTTGTTACAATTAAAGAATTTCCTATTAAATTTATAAGCACTAGGTTGTCTTACCGGTTTACTGTGATCATGATTGCTTGTAGTACCGAAACTTTCTCCAACTTCAAATCCAAGTCCATTAGTATCTCCATTAGGTTTATGAATTTTTAGCATATCATCAAGTTCCTCTGAACTTTTCTTGAATTTCTCTCTATGTTGATTTGCAATAGCCAACACATTTTCCAAAATTCTCTTTTGTCTCATGAGTTCAGTTTTATCATGTTGCATGTGAATTAGATCTGTCTTCAACATATCACTTTCATCACCAAGTCTTAGATTTTTGTTTCTAGCATCATTGAGTCTCCTAATCAAGTCATCTTCATTATTCTTCTTGTCTTCAATGTCTTTACAAAACCTCATAGTCATATCTTGTATTTCATTTTTTATAGTACTATTTTCTTGTCTCAACTTGTTCACAAGTTCATTAAGAGTTTCCTTTTCATCATTATCACTCTGCATCTTCTCATGAATTTCTTTTCTTTTATTTCGAGCTATAGTAAGATTCTCCTGAAGTCCTTGAATGAATTCTTGTGCAGTACTTAGATCATCTTCAAGTTTGATATTCTTCAACTTCTCTACATCATAGTCTACAAGAGCACTTTCCAATTGTTTTCTTAAGTTCTCCATCTGTACCGGTGTCAAAATCTTACTCGAGCTGTTAGGTTTTTGAAAGTAGAGGACCAAGCTCTGATACCAATTGTTAGGATTAATGATAGTCCCAAAGATACTGAGAGGGGGGAGGGGGTGAATCAGTATCTAACCGGTTAGCAGAATATTTAAATTTATTAAGAACTTTGCATCCCAAAACAATGTACTGGTAAATAAGAATTAATGCAATAAACGGGAACAATAAACACAACATAGAAAACACACCATAACACAAGATTTTTAATGAGGAAACCCAGTGTGGGAAAAACCTCAGTGGGATTTGTGACCCACAATATTCACTCACTTGCCAATGAATAAATATTACTTACAATGAGGAGCCTGCACATGCAAGAAGGCCAACTTCCTAGAGCTCACTGCTCAATAAGAGTCATGTTGACTACAAAAGTGGATTATGAAATCCAATACAATGTGCTGCTTCAAATCAACATCAATTTTTCTAGTTTCAGTACCGGTTTAAGCTCATTCTATAACCAAAACCTTTGTTGTCAACTATATCTCCTTATACAAAATATCATCCATATATTTTCTCCATGCATATTACTTTAATACACACAATGACCTATAAGATTTCATAAATATATATGAGTCTTTTACACTATGCCATGTCATCTTTACAAAAGATAATTACATTTAAATACAATAAACAAAAGTTTATTCCCTATCGGCTGGGGTGCCGGAATACATTGTTGCCATTGTCAGTGAAGTGTCTGCTAGTGTATGCAGATATCTATGTTGATGCCAGTAACTGCCGGTGGCTTTACCAAATGAGTGCCAGAAGGTTGCCAGATGGTTGCCATCAATGACAACAACATTATTCTCATAAGAGTGTAGAATGCCAACATATACAAAAAATTCCATTTTCTAAGCAAGTGCAAAAATGTCCAGAAAGTGATAAGAGGAAAAGAAGTCTAACATGATTTTTCTTTATCACTTAATGTCATGTCACTTGATATTACTGCCAATAATTAAAACATATAATTTCATAATCTTCAAATATAGAAATAAAATTTTTAATATTTTCTTAAGTGTCAATAATTCAAAAGGAGAACAATCCTTGTGAAGAAAAATTCCCTTCTTAGAAAAATAAGTTTACCTTATGCTAGAAACAATTAGAAATGAAGACCCAAACATGCCTAGCGCATCTCATGATTTATCCTTACAAACAAATGAAAATTAATAATAATACATTAGATGTGTGAATGGTACATCTTCACTATCAAGTGGAAAATCATTTTTTAAATGAATAAAAGAACAAAACAAAACCTCAAATCAATTTTACAAAATGACATAAAATTGAGGTCCCAAAGATTTTCCTACACAAATGTTGGTGCAATCAATTAAATTGAAGATGATGTAAAACAACCCACCAAAAGAGTTTGAAAAAAGGAGAGGTGTTATGTAGAAGTGGTTGTGATTTTGATATTCAAATAGTCAAACAAATATTAGAAGTATAAAATTGGGTCAGTGATGCCCTCAAACATAGTCGTTGAAAATTTGAAAAATGAAGATGATCACATTGGGGATGTAATGGCCCTTCCTTACAATCAGTTCATCGATGATAATGAATTTTTTAAATCAAGAGAGTTTAGAGACTTTATGGTGACAATGAGGAGGGAGGAGTATAAGAAAATAGTGGCAGAAGAAATATATAAGAGGCCACCCTCAAATTGTGCCAAAATCGGTGAAGAGTTTGTGAAGGATTTTGACTTCAACGCTAATAATATAAATCCAGAGTAGGGTAAGAAAATGGTGAAATTGTTAGCAGCAAAGAGGAGGAAAAATGAGAGGGGGGGGGGGGGGGTTAATCAGTTTTCACCGGATCTACAAACTTAACTACAAAAGCACACCTAATAAACTGTAGTAATAATAAAGATAAGAAAATTAATAGAACAACACACAACACCAAGATTTTGACGTGGAAAAACTAGTTAAGAGAAAAACCATGGTGGGAACCTACCCATAGTAAGATGATACTCTATAGTAGTATGTGAAATATTACTATGGGAAATGCACATGCATTCAGGCACATTGCCTAAAGCTCACTACTCAAATATAATGACTTGAAGGGCTGCAACCCTCAAGGAAGTCTCACTGACTTACAACAAGATTAAAACTACAATCCAAAAGAAATGAACTGAAAGAATAGAATCTCCAAATGCCTGATTACAATTTCGGTTAACCACAATTGCCTTCTCAAAAACACAAATCTCTCCTTAATCACAACACTGAAAGATGAATCACTTGATCACACATACACTACTCTTTGATAATGCAGACACAACCTCGACACCTAAATTACATGAATATATCACCTATTTACACAATTCATCAACCTTGATAACAAGGTCAGCTAAACCCTCAACTCACAATTACAAAAATACATCACATGGTACAAAGATTGACCACCAAACCAATATAATAATTTACATGACATAACATGGACCTAATTCAAATTCCCAAATTCTTAACTCCACTGGAAATCATGTCAATAACAACCGCAATAGGCTACACCACCAGAAATACTGCATAACACAAAAATCATCACCGGTTCATAGAAATCATCAAAAAATTGTATAAAGATCAATGCAGATCACTAGAACAAATAGGACATGACTAAGAAATACCAACAAGCACGTTAGAATCATTAGAAATAGCTACACCAATACCACTTATCAAATCTTCATATGTCAACGACTGAAAACTCAAGAACACAACCAATCAACAACTATCACGAAGAAAGATAACTTGCGAAGTGCCAAACCATGAACCATCTGAAATGAAGATACAAAAGACCATTCCAAACAATCTCCCAAAATCTCAGCTCAAGCTCTAATCACACCAGAATATATCGGAGGAAATACTGAACTCTGGAAAGCACTGATTAGATAAACAAACTACAAAATGCAATCATATAATATGATCAATTTGCAAACACCGGAGCAATTCATAGGAATATGTTGACATCAATGACAACAACATATCCTAGCAACAAGAATGACCAACAATATCCAACAGAAATATGCAGGATTTCTGGTTAATGATGTAGACAATAGTCCTATGATCCCAAGAGGACTACTGCATGGGAGTAATAGAGTCAGATTGATGATAAGAAATGTTTGTTTTCTACCCATTTATGTTATTTGTGATCTCAAAATCAAATTATTATTAGACTTGAGGAGCAAATTTTAATACCTACCAAATGAAATATGTTTGAAAGGCTTTACCAAAAAATCTCATTTTGTGTTTATTATGCAATCATGTGTGTCCATACCCTATTTCTAAACATGCATTTTGGCACAAGCTATATGTCCACTACAAACTAGAAACGATCTAGTTGGAAATTTGTTCAAGCGGTTGTCATTTCTTGCCCGCATGTAATCCAACATTTCCCATGCTACACATCCATTGTAAATTATTCAAATGATTTTGTTGTTAATATTTTGAAATATTTTATTGAGACATGACCCTATTGGTCTAGTATTTTATGTTAGAAATGGTGTAATATGTTATGAAATTTGACATTTTAACTAGTGAAAATGTACTAAGCATTGAAAATTCACTGAAATAAGCTCATATTAGTCTTAGCATGGTTTAAGATTAGACTTAAAAGATTGTTGATATTTGTTGTGGTCTATTGTAGAGTTTCAAATGAATGCTATAATGATAAGCAATTCAAAGATCAAGAGATTCTAAAAGATGTGAACATACCGAAAAAGCTACTCAAATGAATAATATACTACAAATATCCAATCAACTTAAAGATTTAAAGAAATAAATAGAAAATGGTACTAAAGGAACTTAAAAGAGAGGTTCAAACATAAGAAATGAGATATAGGTGTTTGTTGACTATTATGGATCTAAGAGAAAGTTTATTAAGATATAACTCATGTTGGTTGGTTTGATAGTACCAAGGTATATGAGGTCAAATAAAATTGTTTGAAGAAATTATCATGAAGGAAATATAAATTTTAAGGAAGATATAGCATTTAGGTACCCATTCCCAATGAGTATGTTTGAAGAAGAAACATTGTTAAAGTAATATTTAGGAGAAATATTTCACGTTTTGAAGACTAAGATATGAGAACTTACAAAGATGGATAGATGATATTGACTTATAGGATGTCTAAGGTCATGTTGCTTGTCTATCCAAGTCAAAGGGAGTATTTCTAATTAGCAACTGGTGAATTTAAGCATTTACATATATGAATATATCAACTAGTGAAATTTATATAACATACAAAACCTAGCTACTTTCCTCTTTAAGAAGTAAAGAACTGAAAGAAAACATTATAAAAAAATATGTAGAACTTTAGTTTCTAGACCATTCCAAATGAAAAAGGATCTGAAGGTTATCTATATTTAAATTTATATAAATGATTAAATTTTGTTGGGTATTAGTCTTTGTAAAGTAATTTGATTCATAGTATAAAAAAAATTGCATGCTTGCAATAATAGTAATATGTATTAGATCAACATATTTAAACATTGGAAATGTAAAACAAAGATGGTGGCAACACATATTTTTTACATCTAAGCTTCCAATATTATTTACAATTTTCTCCTAGGGTATTAGTAAATTCTTGATCTAAATATATGAGAGTTAAGTCTTTTCATGATATCTCTTTAAAGACTTTTCAAAATATAGGTATGCTAATTGTAAATATTGGATTATACAAAGTTTATGTAAATTAATGATTAATCTGAATTTTAGCATCCTTTTTAAGGATTATTATAATGTTTAAATAACTAATTTTTTCATTGTTTATCATTACCATGTGAAACCTCAAAAGTAACAAAAAGAATTACAAATTAGTTTGGATAACACAACAAAGTTATTGCACATATATTTTTAAAGAATTCAAAACTATTTGTATTAACTTTTACTCAACAATATTAACATTAAATGTTTTATATGGTTCTCTAACTCTACTAATCCAAGTTATTTCACTTCTAATTGTTTATTTATTTCCATCTACTTATACATATTATTGTTTGAAGAAAAACTAATAGAAAAATAATCAACAACTTTTATTCTTTTCTTTAATACATAAAATATTTTGAATACAAATTATCTAACATCATAATACCTTATAATATAATGTATAAAAAAATTAGGGCCATCAACCTAATTATTTGTTAGAGGTCCTAAGCAAGGAGACAAAATTTCGTATATTTCTTTAGAGACTTGTAAATTGTTGTTGGTTAACATGTTACTTATCTTTTTGACATTATATATTATTTTTACTCCTCCTCCTTTCACCATTATGCCTTTAATGGCTTTACTGATGTCCTCCTTCATAAAAAAACCATTCTCCTCATTCTTTGGTGGTTGGCAATTAGTTAGGTAGAGAAAAGAACCCCCAGTCTTGTCTTCTTCTCCCATTTATCTCCCTTCACCCATGCTTCCTCTCCTACTCTTGAGGCTTCTCTTCCTCACAACTCTCCTCCCCTCCTTCCTTCTCCCTCTCCTCATCCTTCTTCCCACCCTCAGGTTCATGATTCCTCCCACTCCCATCACTCCTCTCCCTAGCCTCATTCTTGTGGTCCCTCTCACTATCGTCCTTGATCGAGATCCCCCTCTGTTGTCTCCAAAGATAAGAATTGCAAGGATCAAGAACTAGCTCTTGACAATAGCTTTAGCGTGTTGGCCCAGGGTGATGATACCTCTTCACCATGAACTTTAAGCTCTTTTCTTGGAATGTTTGAGGGATTTCTCTCCCTTAGCGCAAATATAAAGTCAAAGAGCTGGTCATGAAATGGAAACCTGATATTCTATTTCTTCAAGAAGTCAAACTTAGTAGCATTAGAATTTATGCTTCATTGTGGTGTGTTTAGAAAGAAGCATATTTTTTACACACTTCTCATTTAGATGGAAAAGGAGGTGATGTCATTGGGATTTCATCATGGATGTCCAAGTTTGTCATTGATAAGGGCGAGGACCCTACCCACAGTTGTGTTTGGGCTCTTACCTTTATTAATGGACAACTCATTGGATTCTACTCTATATATTCTTTTGACCTCTCTAAAGATCGAACCCAACTTTGGGATTGGATGGCGAATAATTTACCCATTGTAGATTGGATATTAGGAGGTGATTTTAACATGGTTGAGCTCTCTTAAGATTGTATCTAGTATAAAATAACAAACCTCTTTAAAGATGAATTTGATAGCTGGCTATTTTATCACAACTCATTAGGGGTGATTGACCCAATACATGATAAATTTTCCATTCATTCCACAACTTGGTATACTTGGTCTAATTGTAGAATGGGTGGAGATATAAAGTTAAGCATATTGGACATATTTTATGTTTCCCCAACTCTTTCTTTGGATCAAGACCCTTTGGGGATGCTTGTTCAAGTGGATATGTCATCACACTTTTAGATCATTATCCTATTGTGTGCAATATATCTCTATCTCAAAAGTTAAATGTTGACAATTTCCTCCCTTTCAATCTCAATGTGTCCCATTTAAAAAATCATGCTTGTTTGGTTGCCCTAGAGGGGATTTGGAACTCTCTTCCCAGACCTAGTAATGGAGAATCTTGGATTGATTGGTGGTGTGTTGCAATTACTCAATGCACTAATTTCCTTTTCTCCTTTGGCAAACAAATGGCTTGGCGATGAAAACATAAGGAAAAATCCCTCCAAGGGAAACTTGTTCATGCCAAAAAACTTCTCAGTGCTGATCCTACCAATGTCAATTTGCAAACTTCCATTGTTGTTGTTGAAGCTCAAATGTGCAAAATTGATAATTACAAAGGTCAGGGGGCTAAGGTTAGATCTAGGTTACATTGGATAAAAGAAGGTAACAAGGGTATAAAACATTTCTTTAATTATCTTAGCTACAAACATAAAAAAAGAAAAAATTGGTGCAATAAAAGATGAATCTGGCACTCTTTATTCTAAACCGGCTGATATATGCAATCTCTTTAAACAATTATATGAAAATCTCTTCAAATATTATCAATGAAAAGACATTCAAGAAGCCCTTGAGGATATGGTTAGAGGTTATATTCCTAATCGAATTGACCTTGACTATAGCCAATATCTTGATAGATCTCTCTCACTGGAAGAGTTAGAAAGTGCTCTTTTTTCTATGGCCCCTTATAAAAGTTTGGGCAGTGATAGGCTCCCTATAGAATTATATCGAGTCATGTGGGCTCACATTAAGGAAGACTTTTACTGTTTGTACCTTGAGGCTTTTGAGAATGGATCTTTAGGACCAATTATTAATGGTGGTATTATCAAGCTTCTTCCAAAAGGGAAAAAAGCGGATACTATCGTTGGTTGGCATCCCATTACACTTCTTAACACGTCTTATAAGATTATAGAAAAAGCCTTAGCTAAAAGGATTAAACCTGTGGTTCAAGGAACTGTTTGGAATAAATCAACAGGCTTTATTACTAGTAGATACATTCTCGACAATTTGATTTTGGTATGGGAAACTTGTGAATGGGCCCAACAAACAAATCAAAATGTTGTTCTTATCAAACTTGATTTTGACAAGGCATATGATAGGATTTGATGGGATTTCATTCTCAAGATGCTTCATTGGTTGGGATTAGGTCCTAAAATTTGATCAAATGTTGTTTCGAGATGCTAATGCTCGGATTATTATTAATAACCAAATGACTTATTCCTTCCCTTTGTAGAGATCCATTCGTCAAGGATGTCCCTTAGCTCCTTATCTTTATGCTCTCACAGTTGATGCTCTAGGTTATATGCTTCAAAGTGCCAATAAAATGAATATCAGTTTAGGAATTTCTATTCCTCATAATGGTGTTGTTACAAACTCTCATATGTTGAAGAAAATTTATTATTATTACAAAATTCTGAAAAATAAATTTCTAGCACAATGGATAATCTAGATCTATACTATGCAGTTTTAGGATCTATACTTGCTCATGACAAAATTGAATTCTTGGTGATTCAAGTGGGGACTATGCCTCACTGGATTCCTCAAGAATAGAAATAGATTAAGCATGGAGAAATTATTAGATATCTTGGGATACCATTTGGTCTTGGGGTTTCCCTTTCTAACATGTGGAATTGGTATCTCAATAGACTCAAAGCTAAACTTTTTAATTGGGGTAATAAATTCCTATCTTTAGTTGGCAGAATTGAAGTTGCTAACAAAAATTTTCTTGCCACTCATGTCTATTATTCATCTTGTTGGATGACATCCAATAAAGGGTATAATGACTTAATCAAAATTATTCGAAGATTTTTATGGACTAAAAGGGATGGTAACACTAGTTTTATGGCTACTTCTTGGTCTCATTGCATTCAACCAAATGTTAAGGAGGTTTGGGATTAATTTATCCAAAAATTCAAGGGATTTTTTTAGCCAGAAAGTGGATTATTAGAGCAACCAAAGGCAATTAACCATGGAAAATCCTTGTGCGACATAGAATTAACTTTGCCTCAGTCAAAGGCAAATGGCATGTTGTGGGTTGGTTGGATAAACTTCTTCATTCATGTTTTTTCTCTTTTAAGGCCTCTCTGCCTTTACAATCAATTTAGAAAGCCTAGCAACATTCCAGCCATCTTTTAAAATGACAAGATTCATCTCTTCAGCATGGTTTCATCTTTTCCACCTCATCTATTTGGTGGAACAAACATATTCAGTATCATGGACAACCTTTGGCATTAATTTTTTTAACGTAATCTTATTTTTCATATAAAAAAGGTATCAACAATGCTGGAGACCTATGGGATTTCACTAATCTTGATTGGTTAACTTGGCATGTGGTTAAATCTCATTTTAATCTAAGTAACAAATATAAATCTTTTGTAATTTTTGTGCAATCATTGGTTCCATTGGAGCTATCTATGAAACTATATACTCCTCTTCACTATAATTTTTTCAAAAATTGGCTTTGGTTGTCATCATAGCCGTTTCTAGTTTTTTCGTTAAAAAAGGTTTATCTGCAGTTACTTCCTACTTTTCCCATGAAGTCTCATCTAAATGTGAAGTGGAATTGCAGATTTAGTGAAAATTTCTAGGAAAAACTTTCTACATAGTTTTGGAAGTCTAAATCTAGTTCAGAAGCCCAATTAATGGCTTGGAAGATATTACACTCCAAGTTGCCCGTTGGGAGAAGGTTGAAGTGTATTATGGTTCAACCCTTTAATTGTCCTTACTGTCATAAACAAGAAGATATGTGGTAAATCTTGTGGGGATGCTTGTTTGTTAAGAAACAATGGAATGCTATGTTTTAGGATTTCTCTGCCATTTTTGAACATAAACTTAATTGGAAAGATGCCTTGCTTGGTGTTGGGCTTCATAATAACTTTATTGCTGATGAAATCTGACATGTTATTTTATTGCATATATGGAAACATAGATGCACAACTATCTTCAATCATCATAACGATTACCAAGCAGATATATTTTTAAAGCTTTACTTTGACATATTTTTTGTCTTGCTTCTCTGTTCTCTCAATTGCAGGAGGATTCTAGAAGGAACTTAAAGATGGAGCTTCAAATTCAACTCATCAAACATCAAGTAGTTCAGCTGCTTGGAGATAAGAAATTATGTATTCCTGAAGGACTCAGGCTTCACTTTCTCAACTAGCTATTGCAACTATTATTCATCTTATTGCTATGTTGTTATGGCTGCTATATTGCTTCAATTATGGATATGCTTCATGCTACCTTTTATACAGTTTTGTATTTCCAGTCAGTTTCAAATGTATGGTTTTGTTTATTGTTATTGTTGTTGTTTTGTATTAGCTATACTATTATAGTCATGTCTGGATGATGTATTGTTGCTGCAATTTTGTATCAGCTATCCTGTTATAGTCATGACTGGATGATGTATTATTTTTTATAGTCTTTGGCTGTCTTCTTTTAATTTTTTTTAATTTTGGCATTCTCAATTAAAAAAAAAATACATCCCTTCCAACTCCATTGAAATGTCGCTCTATTCAATTTGACAGTTGAAGTTGGTCATGTTTTAAATGGTTTTAATGGGTTGCATTCAAAATCATAAAAAATGAGGTAGTCAAATTAATTTTTGATCTATGGCATTCAAAATCATAATGAATGAGACAGTAAGTTAATAATATATTGGCATTAATATATGCAGCAACTTTTTTATTCAACATGTGAAGAAGTTCTGTTTGCTCGAAACCCACCAAAATGAGTGAAATTCAATTTTCTCATTGATGCAATGTATTTACTTCGTAAATAATAAGCATGACAAAAGTCTTGTCATGAAGCACTTAATTTACTTCATAAATAATTCACAATTTTCTCTCGTTGCTCATGCTGACAAAACTTCGTACTATCTTAAAATATAATCCCAATAACCAATAACCAATAACCACTGTAAATGCATTCAAATGTCACACAAGAGCGTAGCTAGAATATTTAATATAGGAGGACTTCTATTTATTAACCTTATCTCTTCTATACACCTTTCAAAGCATATCTTGTCACATACCAATAAAAGATATATATAAATAGTGTGATGAGGCTAAATTTATTTTGATAGATTTTTGTTATAATACTCCTGTCTAGGTCTTGTGATTTGATAACATTTAGATCAGGACACTCTCCTAGTTGATACCTTTTAAGTGTTTCTGAAACTGGTTTGACTTATACTTAAGGTTGTCATATAATGGCTTTTAAATGATTTATCTATGCAAATATCTGAAATCAATCTTAAGTATGGTTTAAATTTTATCATGTTAGCATTAGTATATACACATGTTTGTTGTGCTCTTTAATATCATGATGCAAGGTTGGCAAAGGAGAATGAAAGACTAAGTGGTGGTTTAAAGAAGCACCAAGTATATAACCGCAATGCAGACCCAGTCAAAGGGAAGCAGTAATAAGGGAGATCAAAGCCACTTGACCAGTTCTTCAGCAGAATGATTTATGAAACATTTATAACTGTTCTTAGTGGAGATTAGATCTAGGAAGCATGTCATGCTATATTTTCTCAGTCAAAACATAGATGTTGTTTTGTTTTCCTGCGCTAACTTCTTCTTCTTTTTGTTTTATGAATCATGTTCACCTATTCTGTAGGAATGTGGTTGATCAGTTAGGAATTTGTTATAATCTTCCTTATAAATAAAGGGGTCTCTCTCTCTCTTCTCAAGAGTAGTAGAGAATGACCATCATATTTGTAATAGTCAAACTTCTGGTATTTAATGTATCTTCATAGTCAAAATGGAATAAAGAGACCTATGTGATTTTAAAAGATTAACAATTGTAATCTAAAAGTTTTGGATATGCTCACTCAAGGGGGCCCACTTGGTGAGTAATCCTTTGTGTTTTTCAGTTAGTTTCCATTCTTCAGTAGTAGTTGTTTCGGTAATTGTGTGTTCCTGCGGCCAATGGAAATAGTTCCTGTGTCTGTTCCTGCAGCCACAGTGGTAGAGTAGTTCCTACCTGCTTGCCAGAACATTATCATTTAGTAGTAATTATTTGAGTGATTTCCAGTTGTGAATTTGGATTAAGTATTAGTTCACTAATATTTTGCACGTTTACTTTAGAGAATTTCCTTTCCCGCAACAATATAGAATGGTTGCAATATGAACTTGGTGCACATACAGTGTTGGCCCATTTTAAGTTTACGTCCTTGGTCGATAAGTAAATGAGCCTTTGCTATAGGGAAACAAGCTATTCAAAAATACCCAATCTCTAAATTGTTTTTTATTACCTATTTGTCATTCCAGTTGTGAGGACCAACATTTGTGGTGTCGTTCGGGGATGGTGCCAAACTAAGAACCTGTTGTAACCATCAGTTTTAAGTTTTTAGTTAGCTTTTTGAATTTCTTCATTAATCTCCATTCATAGGAGGAGAATAGATGCATTAGGAAGATTTCTTCTCTCACATTCCACTCGAGATATAAGATCAAATCAAGCACTTGAAGTAAACCCTTTTGCAGAAACTTATGTGTGAAATAGAGGAGTTTTCAGTATGATAGAAGGAGACCTAGACTTCCTAAACAAACCCCTTGAGAAATTTTTTTTACCTCTAGTCCTTTATCAGGGACCAATAGCAACAAATCCTCCACCTCCGCTTGTAAACCCAACCTTCGAGTTTCCCATTCCTAACCAGCATGATAATACAAATTTGAAGAATATACCAACTTCTTCTCTTCCAAAATTTCATGTTTTCATAACAGAAGATCCAGATACCTTTTTGTTTGAATTTGACATCCTTTGCAGAATTTATGATTATACCATTGATGCCCATAAACTTAGTTATTCCTTGCTACTTTGAAAGAAATTGCCTTGAGATGGTTTATGAGTCTAGGAAGAGATGTGATCACTACCTGGGAGGAGATGAAGAAAAACTTCTTGGATAAGTATAAATACTATTGCAGGGGAATGGACCGACATGGTGATGATATCTTCAAGATGACACAAAAAGAAGATGAAAGCCTAGAAGACTATTTGGAGAGGTTTTTGTTTAGTGTTAGGAAATCCAAGCATAGTACTCTAAGTGAAGACTCTATGAATTTGATCTTTCTAAGGGGAATCAATGAAGATTGTGTTGACTCCTTAGACTTCATGGGATGAGGAGAAATTACTCAAGTTCAATGGGATGACATCAGACAAATCTGTCAAAAGTACTCTAGAGTTGCAGCCAAGAGGGGAAGATACCATAGGTCTAGTTTTTCAATTGCAAAGTCATCTACAATAGTTTCAAGAATGAAAATAACTCATTTATTAAAGGACTTTAAGGAGATATAATAAATAATATGGGTACTCAATTACATACACTTCAAGCAAGAAAGAAGCATGAGGAGGTAGAGGTTATGCTTGCTGAATTTTGTCCTCACTATCGATAAAAGAAGAAGGACTGTAGATGTAAACTGCTATCTAAAGTTGATAGCCAATAGGCTTCCCCAGATTTCAAACCTGTCTATAGAGATAAAGAACAACTCTTTTATGTTGCACAATGAAAGCCTTGGCCTCCAAGAAAAGGTATGCCACAAGATCCATTGTCATTTTTAAATCCTTATATGAACTTTAATGCACAGAACAATCAGTGGCAGCCTCCATTCTCCCAAAAATTTGGAAATTATACTCCTCAATCTTGGAATAACTCTCAAAACCCTTGGCCTAATTATTAGATTCCTTCCTCTCAATGGAAGAATCCACAAGGGAATTGATCACCTCCCCAAGGTAACTGGCAACAGTCACCGCAATGGAGGGGAGGACAGCAATGGGCGAACCAATCATCAGGTTTCCTGTAGCCACACAACAGTCCCAACAGTCAGCTTTAATACCGCCAACTCCTAATGCTACTCCACCCAAGCCAACCCAATAGCTAACACAGCCTGTACCAAATCCAAATAACAAATCTCATCTGCAACAAGAAGTTTTTTCAACTGATCCTAATAACTATCCTGCATATTCTCTCAATATAAGTGATATTCACTTACAGTCAGGAACAACACTGCCTACTCCATCTCCTCCATTCATAATAGAATTACCATCTGAGGAGATTTCTCAGGACATTGCACCTGATCAACCTGGAAACCTTGAGAAGGTTCATCAGTCTAAGACTCCAGACACACATGTAAGAACTCTCTCATTTCCTTAAAGATTGCAGGTAGAAGTGTCTAGGCAACATGATGATATAGCTTTTGATCTTATTGATCAGTTAAAACATATATGTGTAAAGATTCCACTGTTTCAAGCTATAAAGGATATTCCCATATATTGAAAAGCTATTAAGGAAGTATGTTTGAAGAAACCTAGGAGAAAGAAAATGGACCCCAAAATAGTACATGTAGTAGGACAATTGACTGATATTATGTTACGAAAAATTGTTGTCCCTAAATATTCTGACCCAAGAAGCCCCATTGTGAAGGTAGTTATTAATGGAACTCAAATTAAAAATGCCTTGATAGAATTAGGAGCAGCCATAAATGTGATGACTAAAGATGTCATGCAGAAACTCAATATTACTAGTCTTAGATCAACCCCAACGGTCCTGCAACTTGCTGATAGGTCTATTGTCTGGCCTGAAGGGATGGTTGAAGATATTGTTGTCACATTAGAGTCTTGGGAATACTTGGCTGATTTTATAATACTCTCTCCTAAGGAAACATTGGGGGGATATCCAATCATTTTGGGAAGAGTTTGGCTTGCTACAACTGATGCATACATAGGTTGCAGATCGGGGGACATGACCATTTTAGATGATATTACTACTAACACTCTTGCACTCTATTCTCTAGGACAACCACAACTTGATCACAAACAAGTAGTATGGCCAGATATAGGAGAAGAAGTAGAGGAAATTAATTTTGTTCAATAGCTGATGATGTTCATTAAGGAACCATTCATAGGACTTCAAGAGGATGATACGGTACTCTCTAACATCATAAGAAATCATTATGGAGAAGATCAACAGCCCACAGGTATACCATCAAGTCCTTTGCATACACTTCTTCCATCTGCAAGCTCTTTAGATTCTCCTACAGCCACAGACATATTTCATACATTATTGCCACAAGAGATTCAAACCTCTTGTCTGAAATATCTAATGTTGAGTCAATCACTCAAATAGAGGTTGCCGCAAGAAGAAATCTAAATTTTAATAGTCAATTAGCAGAAGATCAAAGATTGTCATTAATAGAATTACACAAAGTCCAAGAATAAGACTTCACATGGGATTATCATGACATGAAGGGATTAAATCCTACATTGTGTACCCATAGGATTTATATCAAAGAAGATTGTAAACCAATTAGATAGCCTCAGCATTAATCCTTCTCTAAGAGAAATAGTTAAAGAGGAACTACAAAAGTTGTTTAATGCAGGATTTATTTACCCTATTTCAGATAGTCAATGGGTTTCCCCCTGGTTATAGTTCCAAAGAAAGGAGGGAAATGGCGAGTTTGTGTGGACTATAGGGAGCTCAACACTACTACCAAAAAGGATCACTTTCCACTTCTATTCATAGATCAAGTGTTAGATTCTCTAGCAGGTAAGCAATAATTTTCATTCTTGGATGGGTTTAGTGGTTATAATCAGATAAGAATAGCTCCGAAAGATCAGGAAAAGACTACCTTTGCCTACCCTTGGGGCACATATGCCTATTCAGTTCTCCCTTTTGGTTTATGTAATTATCCTACAACCTTTCAAAAGGCTATCCTCAGTATATTTTCAGATATATCCCATGATTGTATGGAAATTTACATGCATGATTTCACTGCTTATGGGGCCACCTTTAAGGAAGCATTACAATATTTGGCCAAAGTGTTGCAGCGGTGTGAGGATCACAATTTATCCCTAAACAGTAAAAAATATTTTATGATGATGCAAGAAGGTATAGTTTTGGGACATCGTATTTCTCAATCAGGTATTCAAGTAGATCCAACCAAAATTGAGGTAATAATTTCTCTTCCTGCCCCTACAAAATAAAAGGATGTAAGAAGTTTTTTAGGTCATGTAGGATACTATAGGAGATTTATCAAGGACTTTAGTAAAATACCAGGACCTTTGTATTCTCTATTAACAAAAGATGTTGAGATTGAATGGACAACTACATGTGAAGAGGCATTTTCTAAACTAAAAGGAGCCTTAACTCGGGCCCCTATACTTAAAGGACCTGATTGGTCAATTCCTCTTCACATTCATACAAATGCATCTGATTTTGCAATAGGAGCAATTTTGAGGCAGAAGCAAGGAGTTTTGGAAAATGTAATTTATTATATCAGTAAAAATTTGCAATGACCAAAGCCGAATTATACTGTCACTGTAAAGGAAATGTTAGCTGTTATCTATGCCCTCAATAAGTTTAGGCACTATATAACTGGTTATCAAATCTTTGTGCATACTATTGGCATTACAATAAGAATTATTGTTGATATTCAATAAGGATATTAAGAAGGTTGTTGAAGATTATTGATATAACTAAAGAAGGATGATAACTATCTTTATAACATTATTTTGTCATTGATGTCAAGAAATTGATTATTTGATTTAGTATGATGTTGCCATAGCTTGAGAAGATTGATTAGAAGAGAATTAAGATATCGGTAAAAGATACAGAAAGAATGTGATGAATAAAGAGGAGGAATAAGTTATTCAATGGGTAACTATTACCGAGTTAGACAATGATGAGATCATGATGTTTAGATTGTTTTGATATCCTACATATGTTGTTGATTGTAAGGTTAATACTATACTATGTCACCGAGCAAGGAACCTAGTTGGTAAACCCTAAGGGTATTGATATCGGTTAATGAAGGTGAAATGTCTACAGAGTAAAGCTTAGTATTTACCGAGTTGCAACCGAGTTATGGCAGTGTACATTGGATGGATAAAAGCATTATATAAAGAAGGACAATGATTAGCTGGAGATGTATAAATGATTGGTATGTCGTGCATAAAGTTTGTTAAGGATCTATGGCAAAGGAAAATTGGCAAGAAGATCTAACAAGTAAGTTGTTGAGAACCCTTCTACCATCTTATGATATTTGAGTCTCTGCAATCAATGAATTTAGGTCTTTACCTAACATGCTAGTTTCTTTCGATGCTACTATTGGTAAGCTACATGCATTTGAGTTAAGTAATTTTGATAACAGTGGGTCTTCGGTAAATAAAGTAGAATCTGCATTCAGTTCTTTTCATATTGGTGAATCTGATGATTACAATGATAGAATGAGTAAGTACTCTGAAGGGGATCATAGTGGAGCAAGTGAAAGATTTCGCATGAACATTGAAAAAATGCACAAACTGTATGAGGAAATCAAGAAGCAAGAAGAATTTGAAGCATTATTAGTTAGAAGGTTACCAAGAGGAAAAGGTAAGTATAAAGGAAAGCTACCTTTAAAATGTTTCAATTGTGATAAAATAGGACATATGGCTTCTAACTGCCCTAACAAAGAATCTAGTGAAAAGAGAGAATACCGAGATAACAGGAAGAAAGACAACCAATACAAAGGACACTGAGACTTCAGAAGGAGAGACAGAAAGACATGCCTAGTAGCTGATGAGGAATCTAACGATGATAAATCTGATGAAAGTGATATTGAGGAAGTTGTTTATGTGGCTATTAAAGATGGATCAGATGAAGAAAGGTATGAAGAAAAATCCTTAATATCTCACATAAATAATAATGATTCTTGGATCATAGACAGTGGATGCTCACATCACATGACAGGTGATAAACACAAGTTTGTTAAATTAGAAGACTATGATGGAGGCTATGTAAGATTTGGTAATGATGCACCATGTCCAGTGAAAGGTAAAGGATATATAACACTTCTTGACAATGCTAAATGTGATGATGTATACTGGGTTGAAGGATTGAAATACAATTTGTTGAGTGTAGCACAACTAAACAATACAGGATACTGAATAGAATTTCAAAAAGGAATTGTCAAAGTTCATGACAAGCATGGAAAGTTAGCTGCTACCAAGACACAAAAAAAAGTAATACATTTCATCTTGACTCAACTCGGAACAAGTGTCTTTATGCAAAAATAGATGATACCTGGTTATGGCATAAAAGGTTTTGTCATGTAAATTTTGATAATCTGATCAAAATAAGCAAGAAGCACCGAGTAAGAGGTTTACCGAGCTTAGAAAAACCTGAGAATGCTATATGTCAAGGATGCCAGATGGGTAAGATGAAAAGATCAAGATTTACAAGTAAGTCCTACACTTCTAAAGGAATTTTAGACCTAGTACACACTGATCTTTGTGGTCCCATGAAAGTTCAAAGTTATTATGGTGATAAATATTTCATATTATTTGTGGATGATTACTCAAGGATGATGTCAGTTATATTTTTAAAAGAAAAATCAGAAGCTTTTCAAATGTTCAAATGGTACAAGGCAAGAGTTGAAAATGAAACAGGAAGACAACTGAAATGTCTTAGATTTGATAGAGGAGGAGAGTTCACTTCTGTTGAATTTAACTTATTCTGCAATGATCATGGTATAAAAAGGCAAGTATCTACACCGAGAACACCTTAGCAAAATGGGATAGCTGAGAGAAGAAATAGATCAATTGTGGATTGTGCCAGAACCCTAATGATATTAAAAAGGGTACCTCAAACATTTTGGAGAGAAGCAATCAACACTGCAGTTTACACCCTGAACTGAGTTCAACTGAAGAAAGGAACTATGAAGAGACCATATGAGATCTGGTATGACAAGAAATCTAATGTAAGTTATTTTAAAATCTTTGGAAGTAGATGCTATGTTCACAAAGATGACAGAAATGGAAAGTTTGATCAGAAAAGTGAAGAAGGAACATTTCTTGGTTATTCTTCTAGAAGTAAAGCATTTAAATGTCTGATCAAATCATCTAACAAAATAGTAGAAAGTGCAAATGTGAAAATTGATGAATTTGCATAAAGAAATGTTGAAGGAAATTCCAAAGAACCAAAAGATTATGAAGAATTTGTTTATGTTCAACCGAGAAGTCCTACCGAGAAAGCTGCTGAAGAAAATGAAGATAATGTCCAGTTGCCGAGTGATGAAGAAGATCATACAGAACCTACTGAGCCTATATTAGCCAAATATGTCAGAAGACATCATGCATCAAGTCAGATTATAGGAGATAAGGATGATCCAGTGATGAAAAGGAACAATCTGAGATAGAACACATGTCTAATATCTGAATTTGAACCGAGAATAGTAAAAGAGGCATTTAACAGTGAAGATTGGGTAAATGCTATGACAGAAGAGATTGATCAAATCAAGAAGAATGACACATGTACACTGATCCAAAGACCGAAGGACAAAAATGTAATCAGTACAAAGTGGATTTTAAGAAACAAGCTAAATGAAAAAGGTGAGGTCATTCACAACAAAGCGAGACTAGTTTGCAAAGGTTATGCTCAAGAAGAAGGAATAGATTATGGTGAGACTTTTGCACCCATGGCTAGACTTGAGGGAGTAAGAACATTATTGGCATATGCTACTTTCAAAAATTTCAAGTTATATCAAATGGATGTTAAATCTACATTTTTGAATGGTATACTAGAAGAAGAAGTTTTCATTGAACAACCTGAAGGATTTGTTGAAGATAGGAGTAAAGATCAAGTATGCAAACCGAACAAAGCCTTATATGGTCTGAAACAAGCACCTAGAGCATGGTATGAAAGACTGCACTCTTATTTAATCAAGATTGGTTTTATAAGGACAAGTGAAAACAACAATATGTACATGAAGAAAGATGAGGACAATGGAATACTGATCTCAACCATATTTTTTGATGAAATTATATTTTGTGGTAATGACTCCTTATGCAAGAAATTTGGAAATGAAATGTGCAAAGAATTTGAGATGTCACTAATCAGTGAGATAAAGTATTTTATAGGTTTACAGATACTGCAAATGAAAGATGAGATTTTAATTACTCAATCCAAGTACATAAAGGAAATCTTGAAGAAATTTGGAATGGAGGATTCTAGACCAGTAAGTACTCCTATGACTACTAACTGTAAATTATCAAAGAATGATGAATCTGCATCTGTTGATGAGACACTTTACCAATCTATGATTGGAAAATTGCAATGTGTTGTGCATAGTAGACCAGATATAGCACATGTAATAGGTATTGTAGCAAGATTCTCTATAGATCCCAAGGAAACCCATATGACAACAATCAAGAGAATTTTTAGATACCTGAGAGGCACTGAAGATTATGGCTTAGTATATGAAAAGAGGAATAATTTTGATTTAAAAGTTTATAGTGATGCTGATTGGGCAGGCAACATAGATGACAGGAAAAGCACAAGTGGTGGAGCTTTCTTTTTGGGAGAAAGACTAGTAAGTTGGCTTAGCAGGAAACAAGGATGTATTTCTTAGTCTACAGCAGAAGCTGAATATGTTGTTGTAGCATTGAATTCTAACAATATAGCATGGATCAAACAACTGTTGGAAGGTATAAATGAGAAAGTTACTGAGCCAGTAACTATATTTTGTGATAATACTAGTGCCATTAACATTTCAAAGAATCCAGTAATGCACTCTAAGACAAATCATATATCTATAAAGTATCATTATCTCATAGAATAAGTTCAAGAGAAGAAAGTTGTGCTGGAATATATCAGTTCAAAGGAGCAATTAGTAGATATCTTCACAAGGCCATTGCCAAGGGACACTTTTGAGTATCTCAAAAGCAAGTTAGGGGTCCTACCCCTATCTTCTACTCACTAACTGAGTTCGGTGAAAGCATCAATTCGATGAATCTATAGAATATTATGTGTGGATTGATGCTGATTTATGCACTTTAGAAGGTTTTTCTAAAGGTGTGCAGGAAAATGTGAATAGAGACAAGTTGATCTGACCAAGACCTAGATGTTACACAGCAAGGCAAATCACTTCACAAAGGAAGAAATCATGATTTAGTTCTTTTACTTTTTGGCATTGTTGTCAAAGGGGGATAAGACTATAAATGGTTGGAAGACCAAATGGTTGATTGAATGGTAAAGCCCTGAATGATGGAAATAATTGAAGACTAATGACAGGGGGAGATTACTGTAACACGGAAAAGACTAAATGCAAGTCAACTCAGAAGCCTAATGAAAAAGGGAGAAGACTTCAGAAGATTTTAACAGCTCAAGGATAAATGGAGAAGGCTATCAGCAATCTGAATCCAAATCAATTTGAATATCTTGTTGGTATTACCATTTAATTGTTGGTTTTGCCATCAATGCCAAAGGGGGAGATTGTTGGCATTACAGTAAGAAAGATTATTGATATTCAATAAGGATATTGAGAAGGTTGTTGAAGATTATTGATATAACTAAAGAAGGATGATAACTATCTTTATAACATTATTTTGTCATTGATGTCAAGAAATTGATTATCTGATTCAGTATGATGTTTCCATATCTTGAGAAGATTGATTAGAAGAGAATTAAGATGTCGGTAAAAGATATAGAAAGAATGTGATGAATAAAGAGAAGGAATAAGTTATTCAATGGGTAACTATTACCGAGCTAGACAATGATGAGATCATGATGTTTAGATTGTTTTGATATCCTACATATGTTGTTGATTGTAAGGTTAATACTATACTATGTCACTGAGCAAGGAACCTAGTCGATAAACCCTAAGGAATCTAGTTGGTAAAACCTAAGGTTATCGATATCAGTTAATGAAGGTGAAATGTCTACCGAGTAAAGTTTAGTATTTACCTAGTTGCAACCGAATTATGACAGTGCACATTGGATGGATAAAAGAATTATTTAATGAAGGACAATGTTTAGCTGGAGATGTATAAATGATTGGTATGTCGTGCATAAAGTTTGTTAAGGATCCATGGCAAAGGAAAATCGGCAGGAAGATCTACAGTGCATATTGAGCCACAATAACCTTGTGCAAGTTCCAAGAGAGGACTACAAGTCCTGAGGAAAGGTAAAACATTTTTAGATCAGAAGGATACATTTAACCTGGTCAAGTTTGAAGATCTGATGGCTAAGATTGATCATGGGAAATGTGATCAAGGAGATTTAGCGGTTAGCAATTGTTTATAAATAAGGAATTGTTAATAAACAATATATGCGGGCAAGTGTAAGCACATGAATGCTACATAGTGATTACCAAGCACAAAAGCTTGAAGACCTGTTTGAATAACAGAGTAGAGAGCCCAATAGAGGGACAAGATAAGTCCTGCAACTAGATTGTTTTGAGCAAATAAGAATCTGCTTTAGCATTTTAGATGTGAAGTTGCAAATAGATTTTTATTATTGTTATTTTGTAAGTGACAGAAAATCTCTTAACCAAGTGGACTTAACAGTCTTATTTGTAAACCCTCTAGTAAGGTAACATTCTAAGTGAGTGTTTGAAATCCTTTAACAAGGTCACTTCTAACAAAGTGAGGATCCTAACAGATCTGAGGGAAATCCCTTAACCAGGTCACATCTAGCAATGTGTTTGTAATCTTTAACAGGATTTGCTTTTAACTGAGCATACTCTAGAAGAGTATATTTCTTAGTGGGTCCGAAATCCCATAGTGGTTTTTCCCTCTTTGGGTTTCCATGTTAAATCTGGTGTTATGAGTGTTATGATGATTATGTGTCCATAAGTTTGCATGTTTAGCATTTTTTGGTTAAGTTGTTGAAGTATAAGTTACCAAGGTTGAATCTATTGATTTTATGGAAGTTTAAGTTTGTATGATTCACCCCCCCTCTCATCTTGTTAGCTATTGGCATCTGTAATTACATTTAGTATCAGAACTAACAATTGGTATCAGAGCTAACACATACTAATCATGCAACCATCAGGTACCTCATGAACAAAAGCTCTGTTACAGGCAGATTGGCAAGATGGTTGTTGTTAATGGAAGAATTTGACATTACTATCATAGATAAACTAGGTAAAGAAAATGTAGTTGTAGGTTTTTTGTCTAGAATTCATACACCAGACAATCCTGAAGTCATTGATGATTCTTTTCGAGATGCACATTTGTTTTCCATTAATTTGAACAGTCCATGGTATGCTAACATAGCTAACTACCTAGCAGCTAACAAGATAACTCCTCATTTCTCACCAAAAGAAAAAAGGTTGCTGATAGAAAAAAGTTTCAACTTCTCATGGATAGCAGATTGTTTATTTTATATAGGGCAAGATCAAGTTATGAGGCGTTATATAAGGGAAGATGAGACATATGATATACTTCACACCTATCATGATGAACCTTGTGGAGGTCACTTTACTACTAAAAGAATAGCTCTCAAGATATTGACTATAGGATATTATTGGTCAACCTTGCAAAAGGATGCAGTCAAGTATACCCAGAAATGTGACAAATGTCAAAGAATGGGAAGACCAACTCGGTCTGACGAAATGCCTTTACATCCCTAGGTGGTTGTTACACCATTTGACAAATGAGGCTTAGACTTTGTTGGGCCAATTGATCCATCATCAAATGGTCGCTCATACATTCTTGTTTGTACTGATTATGTCACAAAGTGGGTAGAGGTCAAAGCATTCAAGCATGCTAGGGATAATAAGGTAGCAAAATTTTTATATGAAGAGATCTTCACTCGGTATGGAGTTCATAAAGAAATTGTAACAAATCAAGGGGCACAATTCACTTTCACTTTGATTATCGCCCTGGTTAATGAATACAATATAAGACACATAAAATCCACCCCCTATCATCCTCAGGCTAATGGACAAGAAGAGATCACTAACAGGGACCTTGAATCAGTATTGACCAAAATAGTAGCTCTTAACCACAAAGATTGGTCTAGCAGGTTATTTGAAGAAGTATGGGCTTATACAACCACTTGGAAAACTACAATGGTGTTTACACCCTTTGAAATGGTATATGGGACAAAAGCAATGATGCCTGTGAAATTTGAGCATAAAACCTTGAGAATGGCCATTGCCTTAGATATGACACTTTCTGCAACACAAGAGGAAAGGCTCCTATAGCTTAATGCCTTAGATGAGATAAGAAAGTCAGCCTTGTAGCATACAAAATTAGTTCAAAATCAATGCATGAAGTGGCATGATTGCTATATCAAAGATAAATCATTCAAGCCAGGTGATTGGGCCCTTCTCTATGATTCAAGGTATAAAGATAACTTGGGCAAATTACAGACATGATGGCTAGGACCTTATGAGATAGTTGAAACATTCTCTAATGGTGCCATCCAATTATCCACAATTGATCTTGTCAAATTTAAGTTGTTAGTCAATGGTCATCGTTTGCACCTATACCACAAGCCTCTTAGCAAGGATGAATTTCTATAGCAGTTCTCCATAGCTAAAAAATGTCGAGATTCCTGCAACAACTGGCGACGACTTTGTCGTTACCTCTCCATCCTAAATCTTTGCTGCATGATCATAATAAATACTTCCATATCTTTAGGAAGTGCATTTATGCGCAATAAACATTCTATTTCATATTCACTCACTTCATTCATTTCAGCCTCATTTTCCATGCATGACGACTTGATGTCTTCAACTATAGTCATTATCGCGTGATGACAAGTACGCTCATGTGTATTTATTTTTGTTGGATGTATATAATTAAACCATATTAACTATCATTATGATATTTTGCATAGTGTCCTTTTTCACCCCTCTGCATGTGTGGACACCTATTAAACCTTAGGTTGGGGGGGGAAAGTACGCTAATAATTACTCTAACAGATAATTCCTATGTCATCCTAGATTGCATTTTAATTTTTCAAATTTTTAGTTTGAGGTGATATTTTGTATTCTTTCCTTCTATCTACTTAGAGTTATTTTAGATTGCAGTTGGGTTCCAACCAAGTAAGAGTACATTGAGTATATTTCAGTTGCAGAAATTGGACAAATTTACACCATTAGAGAGTAGACAGTGTTATCACTGCAATGGGAGGTCCACCTATTTGACATGAGCCAACAATTCATGAAGTCCTTCTTTAGGATCAAGATTGTGAGCCAATATTCCACAACAGTGGGTGGCTAGATTAATTTTTGAAGTTGGCTAAGTTTAATGAGGAAATTGCAAAGGAATTTACCCACACACTTTCAAATGGAGAAGCCTGGGTAAAAGGTTTGAGAGTTGTGGTGACAAAGGAATGGATTGCAGAAGTGACTGGGCTGCCAGCAGACAGATAAAAGTACCCAGAATCTAAGGATGCACACAGTGCAAGAGCAGAGTTTACACAACAAGGAGACCCACCTTTAGTAACAAATAGACAGGGAACTAGGTGAGAATCTCTTCCTCCTGAATGGAGAGTTGCAACATTATATGTTTTGAAGTATTTAACCTGTGAAGGAAGGTTCTCATGTCTGCATTCCCACCATTTGAATATTTTGAGTCATTTGCACCATGGGAGAAGGATGAACGTTCCAAACATATTGTACAACCTTCTTTCTATAAGCGCAGTTGAAACCCAGAAAGGTCGGCCTCACTCTATTTCTCATCATTTCCTAATTAAGCTATTGGTTGAAAGGTCATTAAGAGATGTCTCTCCAATGTCTTGGTATGAATTTGTTAAAGTTGGAAGGTTTAGGGTAGAAAATGTGGGTTCAGAGGAACCACTTCCATTTCAAGAACCAGAAAATTTAGAAAATCTTGAAAAACCCAATTCCCTTGTTGAACCCTCATCCTCCAGAATATCATTAGAACAAAATGTTCCTACAACAAAGGAACCCTTACAAGAAAAAGATACAGTAGGGGTTCCTTCTCACTTGATAAAAACTAGGGCTTCCATATGAAAGGAAAAAGGAAAAGGAAAACAAGTTGACATAGAAAAGAAGGAGGGGAAAAATGAAAGTGAGAATATACCCTCCTGTGGCTAAGAAAAGGAAGGTTATAAAAATAGTTTCTCCTATAACCATTGAGGTGGTTGAGGAGTTAGCTACAGGAAGTAGTCTTGCAGCCACTAAAAGGAAATCTCAGAGAAGTAGTGGTAGGCTCCAAAAAACGTTTAAAAATCAAGATCAATCAGCGGAGCCAAATGTTGCCATTCTAATTGATTCTCCAGAACAAGAGCCACACAATCCACCTCACAATGATGCTCCTCCTTCTCCACCAAGGGAACTCCAAAGGGAACAAGAATTGCAGTTGCATGAAGAGAAATAACCTCAGATACATGAAGAAAAAGAACCACAACTGCATGAAGTGGAAGAACTGCAGAGCATTGATCAATCATAGGGAGAAGTAGGTTTTGAAAGGCTGGATAACTTATCATCTATTGTAGAATAGGTTATTGAAGCAGGGGGCAAAGTTGAAAAGATAAAACCTAGGGAACCTATTCATAAACCACCTACTTCCCTTACCAGTCATGCAGTGCCACTTGCCCTTTATCAAGAGTGGGAATTGGAAAAGGTAAAAATGCAAATGATAATCAATCGACAAAAGAAAATTACTGAACAAAAGGACAAGGAAATTGCTTGGCTTAAAACTAGGGTGGAAATGGTAGCCACTATGGTACCATAGTTAATGCAATGTTGAGCACCTCCTCATGTTTACTCTTTGTATTGAAAAGAGGAGCATATCAGTTTCCAGATGATGAGAATTGTTAGAGACCTAAGTCCCTCATTATAGACACCTGAAGAATTCTACAATGTTTATCAAACATATCCTACAACCATTAAGAACCTACTCTATGAATTTTATTTACATAACTATGTTGTACCAGATGATGTCGATTGGAACCTGTAGACACCTAAAAATGGTCAACGCTTGCGGAATCATACTTTAACATATACGCATTGCCTTATTTTAGGGTTTTTGCATCGCATTAACATTTCTCCTATGTCACGCATTTGGTCTTTGTCATTTGCAAGCATCGGGTCCTTCTTCTGCATTCTTCAGTTGTCTCGCTTTCGAAATTGGTCTTGTCGACAACAATCTTCAGTCATGATTTTGGTCAATCTTATCTTGTCACATCAATGTGCGTACTAATTTGTCATCATTTTGGACATCGTCAATCCTAATTAGGGTTTTGTCCTCTTGTCAATCTTGTCATTTTGCGATCGATTTGTCATCAATCGTTATCATTTTCGATCTTGTCATTTTGCGATCAATTTCTCATCGATCATCGTCCTTCTCCATCGTGTCAATTTGGATCAACTTGTCATTATTCCTCGTAAATTGGCGCATTTATCAATCAAATCATTTATCAATTCAAAATCATGATTGAATCAACATCAAATCAATTTTATATCAAGACCTAATTGTCATCCTTGCATTTCTAATTTAACCTTGTTTGTCATTTTCTCTCCATTCTCCCTCTAGGTTAAATAATTTATTTATTTATCCTAAGTCTTCTTGTCACAATTAAATGTTTATTTAATTGGCTAATTAATTCCTCCTATTTTTGTAAATTAATTAATGAATGAGAAATTATTAATTGATTTACCTAATTTCATCATTTCTAATTTCCTAATTTTCTAAATTTCCTAATTCCTAATTTCCACCTATTTTCTAATTTGTCAAATTTAATTTCCACCTAATTAATTTTCTCTAGTCTCTCCCTATTTTTGTGCTTCGGTGGAAGCATGAAGGTCTCATGCATCATACTATTGGCATAGCAAGATGTCATAGGCTTTTAGTTCTCTAACCTTTGCATTGGCAATATGTCATAATTCATGACATAGAAGGTGTCATAACCTTCTTCCTTGAACTCAATTTTGCCATTTTGAAATCAATTGCCTCTAATATTAATTTCATGCTAATCTTGTCTTTTCTCCAATTTATCTATAAATTGGATGAATTTCTTCAATCAAGACTACTACCTGGTCGAATCAATCATGCTTCGAGTATTCTTGCGCTACAATCTTGTCTGCTTGCTTTCATATCATGCTTATGCACTAGTAGGTGAGATCTACAAACAAAGCTATTTGAAGGAGAAAGAAGGACAATGGAGCCACATGAAGGAGACATTCAAGTCTGCATTTGGTTTTCTTAGTTTTCAATCTTGAATGTCTTGTTTTCATGTCTTTATTGAGTGTGTTTAGGATTGATCATTGCATTTGAGCTTTCGTGATTGAGCTAGATTACTAATACTACTTGCTTTGATGATTTCCGATTTCTTGTGCTACATTAATTGGTGAACCCAATGCGAACTAACCCCCTAACCATGCTTTTGAGTGCTCTTGAGTTGATTTGCAGGTGAAAAACCCAAGAAACAGGGTAATGCAGGGTTTTCTGGGAACTTCTGTGCCTCTGTCAAGAATTTTGCGCCTATGTTAAGCATTTTGCGCCTGTGTCAAGGACAATCTGCACCTGTGTCAAGCATTCTGTGCCTGTGTCAAGCATTCTGCGCTTGTGTAGGGACAAAAATAGAGGTAAAAGGCAGTGTGTTTTTACTTGCAAATTGTTCTATTTTGCATGTTGTTTTTGGTTTTTGGTTTTTTGGTACTGATTCTCTATGCAGAACCTTGGCATACACATGGCAAAGACAAAAAATGAAACTACTAACACATTTTTGTGCAGGTTCAATAGTCAAAGACTAAACATATCAAACTTCTGACTTGGGTTTTTGTAGGTTGCCTTGGACTACAACTAAACTTTGTGTTTGAAATTAATGTTTAGGCACCTAGTATGATTTTTAAATAGGATGGAATGAATGTATGTTGCTTTGATTGTTGAGTTTGACATTGGAGTAGGAGAGTATGCTCTCATCCTTCTTAGGGTGATCAGAAATCCAGATCTTCAATACCATTCTCATGTCTTGATTGTGTGTTACCTTTAGAGGGCCTGCCTTCCTGACCATTTGCTTTTGCAAGCAAGTGACAATCGTGAGAAGGGAACAACCCAAAGTGAGTACGGCTAGAATACCTTGGCATTCTAACTCAATATAAACAAATACCTGATGGGCAAAAGCTTTGAAGGAAGGGTTACTTGGGAAGTGATGACCCTTGAACTCTTTCTCATAACAACATCTAAGTAGGGCCTCAAGGTCTAAATCATGCTTGCACGACTACATTTGTTTGGTATCTTGGTGGGCTTAATGTCCCAATCACGCTTGCGTGACACCAAGGAGTAGCGCTTAACAGAAATCCTTACTAAACACCTTGTATTTAGAGGCCAAAAATCCTTCTAGTTGCTTGAGAAGGACAAGTTCGGATACTTGGAAGAGATACTAAGTTTGCCATGGGGAGATTTCCATGGGCACTGATGCTTGGCTTCCCTGAGAAGTGAGTGCTATGGAGGGGAGCCCGTGGGGTCAAGCATCTATGTATTCTCCTTGAATCCCATAATGAGTCTACCTCTCAAGTACCTACTATCCTTGCCTACCATAAGAAATGTGTGAATGAGCATGATTGTCTTGAGTCTAAGTTAAAATATCTTGTCTTCTTTGCTTGTCAAAAGTTGAGTTGTGTCTCATTTCAAAAAAAAAAACAAGACAAATTGATTCAAAACAAGGTTAAACACAAGAGTATTTCATTCAACAAAGTTCAAAACACCTTCAAACATGGTTGTCAAACATTTTTCAAAATCTTGTCTCAACATTCATGTCACTTAGATTTAGGTTCATCCTAGGTTTGCATTTTGCAAATTCATTGCCAACTACCAAGGTTAAGTTTCACTTAGGTCATACTCCTTTGCATATCAATAAGGGTCATCCATTTGCATATGTCCTCTTGCATTAGAGTAATACCATTGTCATACATTTGCATTTGCATACCCTAGGTCTCTTCATCAAGCTTAGGTCATTATCATATCATATTAGGGTCATTTGCATAGTAATTGTCCCTTTGCATATAGTGTCAAAACTAGGTTTTGTTATACTTGAGTAATCCAAATCTTTGATAAACCCTAAGTCATTGTTAATAAGTCTAGACCTTATCAAACCTTTTGTCTTTTTCTCATCAATGTCATTTGGTCAAATCTAGCTTAGGATCCAAGCATATAGGGGAGACATTGTCATTTTGTCCTTTTGTCACTTGGTCCTTTTGTTCTTTGAGGTCTAGACATCATTTCAATTTCCTAAGGGTCTCATTTTTAGAATTGCATTCATGAGTTTGTCCAAATCTTGAAAAACAACCAAAAACATAGGTTGCATTCTTGCCATAGATTGCATTTTCATCTATTTAGGTTTCATTTAGTTCCATATCATACATCATCCTTTTAAAATCAAAAATCCGAAAAACATTGCATAGTGACATGTCTATTGAAACAAGGTTCCAAGCACCAATGATGCAACAAAGTTTGCATATCAACTGACAATGAAATCGAATTTTAATCCAAGGCAATCACAATTCTATCCAACCCAACAACAAAGCAACATTGATCAAACTTTTTATGATGAAACAAGTCTCCAAATACAAAAACTAGAGGAGAAACTAGCTCAAGAAAATAAGATTTTGGAACAAAGAGTGAAAAACATTGAAAAGAAGAGATCACAAATGTCCAAAATGTTTAAAAAATTTCTAGGTCGAAATCCAAATATTGAGCCAATTGATGTAAGATCTCTTCTTGAATGATCAGACATACCAGCTCTCCTCTCACAAATAGAGATGATGAAACAATTTCAAGAAAGGAGACAACATCAATTTCAACATTATGTGCCTCCACAACAAGAACAAGAAGGTGTTTACTATCAATCAGATTTTCAACCAATACAACCAATGGTTCAACCAATTGTTCAACATATACAACCAATACAACCAATGGTCCAATTTCAACAATATGTCCAACCAACTATACAATGTCCACAAATGGTTCAACCAATGGTGGAATATCAACAAGTTCAATCAACATATCAATGTCAACAACCACAACCAAACATTCAAAAACAAAGGTTGTAGCACACCAACCCAAGTTTCAAACATGTCAGAACAATTGAACCAAGACCAATATCAAAACATGACATCAGACCAGAACCAACTCCTTGCCAAACAAGTTCAAATTCCAGATACAACCGTGTCAAAACCTCGAAAGAAAGGTGGCTTTATTGCAATGCTCTTAAGGAACCTACCAAGTGAGTTCTTTGAAGAAGATCAAACTAATACACTTATGTCTAGCAATGCCTCATTCCCCCACAAACAAATTGACTCTCTAGTGGCATCTATCCCTACACCTTTAGAAGTTTCACAAGAACCTTCTATGTTGTCCTCATCAAACAATGCACCCAAGGATGCAATTATCCCAGGGCTACCCATAATTGATTGCCAAGATAATCCAATTCATGATACACATCCTTGTCATGTTTTAGAAATACAAGATCCAATGCCACCATGCACTTTATTACCATTACCTATTTTAGAGGACCCCATTCGAAGTCCCTCTTCCTCATGTTCAAGCATTGATTCCTTGCCAGAATCCATCACAAATGTTCAAAGTGCATTTCCTTCATGCCAAAACATTGATTCCTTGTCAGAATCCCCCATGCATATCCAAAGTCCAACCTCATGTCAAGAGGATAATTTAGAGCATGAAGAAATTAGTCCAAAGAAAATCAAGATCAAGATCCTGAAACCTTATCATCCCATCCAATTATTGATCAGGACCCCATCTTCCCAGACACTCATGATGATTCCCCTATTCTTGTCCATCCTATCCAAAGTCCTATTGACACTCCATTCCCCGAGCAAGATCAAGATATCCCAGTCCATCCAATCCCAAATGATCCCCTTCCATTTCATGAAAAAAATGTCCTTTCAAATCCCATTGACATTCCAGATATCCCTTCCATCCTTTCCGATGATCCCATTAAAAGTCAAGAGCAAAGCAACTTTAAAGAGGATTCCAATGATCTTCCTCCTTGTCAAGATCAAATTATTCCTTTAAATCCTCCACAAGATCCTTTTGTTCCCCCATCTCCTTGTCTTAATGCTCCATATACACTCCAAGATTGCATTTCTTTTGATGATCCCGTTATTTCTCCTATTCCATCTCTTGAAGAGCCTATCATTGAACCATATCCACTAAACAATCCTAGTCCCCCTCATGATCCTAATCCCCTTCATGATTCTAACATGTCAATGCAAGATTTTCATGAACCCCTGACATTAACAATGGGTTCTTCCACTTTGGTGCAATCTGATCCACTTCAAGATCTCATTATTTCTCTCATATCATATCCACCTCATAATGGACTCGCGTCTTCTTCCCAAAGAAAAGAGTATCCTACAAGTCAAGATATTCATAAAGGCAAAGGAGTAGATCTCCATAAGCAATAATCCCTTCATGTTAAAGAAAATATTAAGAGTCATGGCCTTAGTGAAATTCCTCGAGATGTTGGTAGCCCTCCATCAAAATCAAAACATATCCCTTCCCCATCATACCTTCCATCCATCTTAGGTCCTTATATCCCTTCATCCTCTATGAAAGGTCAGCAAAGGTACACATCCTTGAGTAAATTTCATCAATCCAAAAGAACTCCATTTCATTCATATCCATCCATGCATTCCTTTCCCCCTCCAAGCAATTTGAATGCCAAGTATAAAAGTCATAAGTCTAGAAATCCACATGTATTCCAGGATCAACATGTCAAATATAATCGACGTGTCAAAACAAAGAACAATATGATCTATAAAGAAAAAGAAATATCCAAAAGGCCCCAAAGGCCCACTGAGCAAAATAAAGAAAAGTCAAAATATATATGGGTTCCTAAATCCCTTATGCAAGCAATGCACTCCAAGGAACCACAAAAGCATGAAAAATCAAAAACCATGTGGATCCCTAAGCAACTCCTTGAAGCACAAAAGCCTAAAGAAACCTCAAAATTGGCATCCAAAATTGCTATTCCTCCATCCAAACTATCCAAGTCTATTCCTCCATCCATTTTGGGCCCTTATGTCCCAAAATCCATAGCCTTTCCTTCGTCAAAATCTCAATATCCAAAATACGTCTTTCCTCCATCAGTCCATCACCCCTCAAGGTGTGTGCCAATGTCAATCTTGCCTTCATTTCTATCCACTGAAGCCCAATTCTTCCAATACCCTACCTATTATCCGATGCATATTTTCCATCCTTCCATCCCTTTGATCCAATCCTTTGCATAAATCCTTGCCTTAGTTTCATCTCATTTTCCATGTCCTCATCCTACCAACGTCTTTGAGCATACTTTTAAAGGTCATGGTCCATTTTTTTCAAGGCTAATATCCAAAAAAAAAGATGCTTGAGTCCTTCTTCCATCCCCTATCATGTGTCCATCTTCTATTGAAAAAGTCAAAATACGAAAAAAAAAAAAAAAAAAGAAAAGAAAAAGAAAAAAAGGTAAAGCAAAAATAATTCATCCACTGGTGAAAACCTGGCAAACAGGTGCCTTGGGCAAGTACCATGATGAAAACCTGGCAAATAGGCATCATGCATAATCTATGAACTTCTTGCATACCACACTTGGGGGTAGGTTTCCTCATTCATATCCTATTGCCCTTCATTATCCTATCATACCATGTCATACCCCTGTCATTACCCTTCCTTATCCTATTGTCCCTTATGTCCAGTTTCCCTTTCCACCTTTGATCTTGACAAGGCTGAGGATCATCATGAGCATCATGCATCTTGTTCACAGCTTTTAGTCCATCATAGCTTTTGGTCATTTATCCATTTGCTTATTATAAAGCTTATTGCAACTTTCTGCCACTATCCTGTATCCTATCCTGACCTTCAGTCCATGTCCCTTATCCATTCTTAGTCTTGCTTATCCTATCCATATCTTATCACTATCCATACACTCTTTTTCATTCCTTGATCTTGATCTGACATAAGGACGCAAAATTTAAACATGGTTTCAAAAACCTCTTGACATGTCCCTCATGTCATGTTCCTACTTTACATTGTCATATCCAGTCTCTTGTCCCATCACGCAATAGCCCTTGAAAATTGCATCTGTATTGTCTCCATGATAAAAGGCCTTTGTCTTCCCTCTATCCACCAACATTTTAGCAAGCCTATTTATTCACCTGTCATATTCCTTGCCTTGCTAGACACTGAAGGCAAAATCATAAAAATTGAAAAATGTCCTGAAATAATTTAAAAAAACTGAAAAATGTCCTGAAAAAATCATAAAAAACTGAAAAAAGTCCTGAAAAAATCCCTAAAAAGTCAAATAAAGTCCTGAAAAAATGAACACAATTTTTTTTTTCAAAACATTAAAAACTCGAAACACATTTTGCAATAAATGATCCCTTTTGTGCATAAGACAAATCACTGAGCATCCCTCCAACGACACGCAATCATACACTGTGCTTTAATGAAATCACGTATTAACAGATGAACTTTTCACTCAAACCAGACATTTAAACTGATCGCACTTGTCATATCAATCAACCGCAAATTTATTTGTCCTTGTCACTACTATCATGGGTCTTATACAGGGTGTGGTATACTCGAAACCAGACTGTGTCCTATCTTAGATGGGGTACTGCATTCCCTGAAACCAGACAACATGATTAGCACTTTCAACTTTTGACAATGAAGATCAAGATGTTTGTTTGACTTGTTGGAATTTGTGCATCTTATCTTTTTATTGATTTATCTTTGGCTTCGGTCATGTTCCTATGTTGCTCGATGATGTCACTAAGTGATTTAGAGTGACCGGGATGGTTCATGGCCCCTTTCTTTTTGTTGTGATTGTTGTTTGTCTGCGATGTGTCTGTCTTTTGCAAAAAGGGTTGCCTTTCAGCTTTGGCCTTCTGTGCCATGATGCTACACATCCATTTGCTACATTAAATAAAGGTTCTCACCTACAAAGTGCATTACTGAAAGCAAGTTTTCCTTCGTCTCTAACTGTCCTCTGTTTCATTTCTTCTTACTAACATTTCTTCTGTCAGTTTGGATAGTCAGTTCGGTCTAGTGCTCTGATTTCTCCACACACATATGCTGCATCCTGCATTCATTGGTTAGTACATTTACATTATATCAAGCATCACATCAAGCATTTTATCCATTTCATATTATGAATGCATCAAAAACACATAAAAAAATACATCCATACATGTTCCACAATGGTACATAAATAGTGCATAAGTCATCCATACATGGAAAATAACATCAATCATAACATATTGCATCCCATCATATCAATGCATATCATATCATATGTCACAAAAATATCAGAGTACAAAATTGGACTGTCTATCCTACGTATGGCCCGTAGGCTGACTACAAAATGTCAAACTACATAATGTCCATTGTCCGTCATATAGAGTATGTGCCTCTGTCACTAGGTGCTTCCTCTATCCTCCTCATCCCTGCCATGTCTCATGGATGATGTCCCTCCTGGTCCTGGATATGGTGGTCTCATAGGTCCACTCACCCCCATGCTGCTCAGTGACCTCCGAGAGCATGCCCGGCTATCTGTCCTCGATCGTGCCCGATATGATGCTGCTCTCTGCTCTAGTGGAATTGCACTCTCATATAGTTTCCTCCAATGGCGTATCTCCTCTCTGGTCTCTACCAACATCTATGCCATCTCCCATGCAGTGGCATCCCTAATCGACCCAATATACTCAGTGACTCTCTGTTCTTCTCGCTGTGCCTAAGCTATTGTTGTATCTCGAGCCGCTGTGAGTCTGGCTATCTTAGCTCTGAAATGCTCATGCTCTATCCTTAAGATGGCATTTTGTCTCTCTAAAGTCACAATGTGATCATGCTGACTCACTATGGTAGCCCTGCACATCTCCATCTCCTCTATGCTAGCTATCTCCGGCTCTATGGGTATATCCTACAATGCCTCCTGCTCGCCTGAATCTGGCTCATCCTCATCATCCCCATCCTCATCTCCATCCTCGTCATCCTCGTCATCCTCCTCATCGCCCTCATCCTCCTCATCCTCATCATCTCCCTCCTCCTCTCCTGTGAGTGGGAAGTACTCCTGTCTGCTCGGTATTGGAATCTCAGGATCTGTCAATGGCACTGGCCGTCATCGTGCAAACCATCTCTCATACTCCTCTGTCATCCCGGCGTCCTCCACATCTAATCTCCAATCCCACTGTCTCTGTTGTAGCTGGGTGAAGTCAGCATATGCTATATGTGGCTGAATCATACTCCCCCACTGACTCGTCTCTCTGTGAGATTGGGCAAAGTGTGCAGTCCTCCTAGGTACATCTTGCCTCTCTCCAAACTATCATCTGACTCTCTCTGGCAGGTACATCTCAATCACTCTCTGGCAATTCACTGGTCACCCAATCAGGTACCTCTCCTATCTACAATATGGTAGCTCATCACTATCATCTGACCATCCAGGGCAATCACGATATGGCCTCCATGTGAACTCTCTCAATCTGTCTAGCTCATGTCGCCAATACAATATGTATCCAAAAGGACCCTGTCTCAATGCTCCCCCATAGCAGTACACATATGGTTGGTGTGGTACTACCTGTCTCTCTACAATCGGTCGACATATGGCTATGTGCTCAAATGCCCATACCTATAACAGTGTGACTCCACAGCTCAAAGTCTGCACTCCCTGATATGCTATCTGATGCAGCTAAAAATATAGCATAGCTAGTACACATGGTCCCCATGCGTACACCGTACCCTCTGTCGCCATCCACTCTAGCACTCTTCCCCATCCAATAGGGAATCCATGTCCTCGTCTGTCCCCTGCTAGTAGGCATGCTATCACCACTGCTATCACCACATATCATCGATCATACTCTGATGCCATGGTCTCCCAGCCAATCCCCTCTCCACGATATCCAGATCATCTGCGTTGTACTCAAATAATCTGCACAACGCATCTCTCCCTATCACTGAGCCATACTCTACCATCTCTCCATGAATCGGAATGCGGAGGATGTGCCATACATCCTCCAGTGTCACAGTCACCTCTCCAGTCGCCAAATGGAATGAGGAAGTCTCCAAATGCCATCGCTCTGCCAATGCGGTAAGCAATCCTATGTTTGCCCTAATCTGCGGCATGAATGTGACATAGTATATCCCAAGTCCTGCTAATGTATCTTTGTCTGTACTTCTGAGTCTATGTCATAACATGAAGCAGTCTGGTCGATTCTCCCGCGTGATCAATGGATACTGTTGACTCTGCATCACAATTGGGGCACATTTTGTCAGTTTTAGGGTTTGCTCCTATGGGTTGCATTTCCTCATTTTCATGTCCAAATCAGGGTGTTTTTCATCGATTCTGACCTATCCTACCCTTATCCCCCTTTCCGGATCATTTGCATGTTGTTTTTTACCTAAATTGAGTTCCTAGGGCACAACTGCGCTTGTGTTGTGTATCCTGCACCTATGTCACATATCCTACACCTATGTCCCCCTACACAAGCACAGAAGACATTACACAAGCACAGGATTCACCCTACACAAGCGCAGAAGTCAGTTTCTGCCTTTTCTGTGGGCCTCGCAATGTCCCGCAAGCAAGCCAAATTCATCAAATTGAAAACATGGGTTTTTGAGATACATACCGCTGCTCACGCATCGTCCGGTCATCTGTACGTGCATACACATTCTTTGAGGTGATCTGCCCTTGGAATGTTCGCCATCTCTCTGCAAGTGTCCTTTTCCAAAGCAACAAATCCTCCTATTTGGCTAGTGCAAATGAGCAATTTTCACTCTCTTTGTCTCATTTATAGATCTTTGTTAGTGCATAGATGGACGTGCACTCTCTCCATCTCATGTTGGTCACAGTCTTTTGCATCTTCAATTGCTTGGCTTTCGTGCATCTGGTCTCTGATTATCAGTCTGTTTACTCCTATCATGTTCTATCATTATTATCGATCAATTGGCCTCTTCTCTACATGTTTCCGGCCAATTCCTCAAGGGGGCATGCATATGTCATTGTCATTGTCATTGTTTGGGGCATTTTCATTATTGTTCTTTGAAACAACGCTTAAAATCACATTGTCTCAAAGAGGGGCAAAATGTAGACACCTAAAAATGGTCAACTCTTGCGGAATCGTACTTTAACATTTACGCATTGCCTTATTTTAGGGTTTTTGCATCGCATTAACATTTCTCCTATGTCACGCATTTGGTCTTTATCATTTGCAAGCATCGGGTCCTTCTTCTGCATTCTTCAGTTGTCTCGCTTTTGAAATTAGTCTTGTCGACAACAATCTTCAGTCATGATTTTGGTCAATCTTATCCTGTCGCATCAATGTGCGTGCTAATTTGTCATCATTTTGGACATCGTCAATCCTAATTAGGGTTTTGTCCTCTTGTCAATCTTGTCATTTTGCGATCGATTTGTCATCAATCGTTATCATTTTCAATCTTGTCATTTTGCGTTATCATTTTCAATCTTGTCATTTTGCGATCAATTTGTCATCGATCGTTGTCCTTCTCAATCGTGTCAATTTGGATCAACTTGTCATTATTCCTCGTAAATTGGCGCATTTATCAATCAAATCATTTATCAATTGAAAATCATGATCGAATCAACATCAAATCAATTTTATATCAAGACCTAATTGTCGTCCTTGCATTTCTAATTTAACCCTATTTGTCATTTTCTCTCCATTCTCCCTCTAGGTTAAATAATTTATTTATTTATCCTAAGTCTTCTTGTCACAATTAAATGTTTATTTAATTGGCTAATTAATTCCTCCTATTTTTGTAAATTAATTAATGAATGAGAAATTATTAATTAATTTACCTAATTTGCATCAATTTCCTAATTTCATCATTTCTAATTTCCTAATTTTCTAAATTTCCTAATTCCTAATTTCCACCTATTTTCTAATTTGTCAAATTTAATTTCCACCTAATTAATTTTCTCTAGTCTCTCCCTATTTTTGTGCTTCGGTGGAAGCATGAATTTCTCATGCGTCATACTATTGGCATAGCAAGATGTCACAGGCTTTTAGTTCTCTAACCTTTGCATTGGCAATATGTCATAATTCATGACATAGAAGGTGTCATAACCTTCTTCCTTGAACTCAATTTTGCCATTTTGAAATCAATTGCCTCTAATATTAATTTCATGCTAATCTTGTCTTTTCTCCAATTTATCTATAAATTGGATGAATTTCTTCAATCAAGACTACTACTTGGTCGAATCAATCACGCTTTGAGTATTCTTGCGCTACAATCTTGTCTACTTGCTTTCATATCATGCTTATGCACTAGTAGGTGAGATCTACAAACAAAGCTATTTGAAGGAGAAAGAAGGACAATGGAGCCACATGAAGGAGACATTCAAGTCTGCATTTGGTTTGCTTAGTTTTCAATCTTGAATGTCTTGTTTTCATGTCTTTATTGAGTGTGTTTAGGATTGATCATTGCATTTGAGCTTTCGTGATTGAGCTAGATTACTAATACTACTTTGTTTGATGATTTTCGATTTCCTATGCTATAGAACCCTCTCCTCTGCATTGGAGAAATCCAATTGAGAGCTCTCATGTCATGGATGCAGAACAAAATAGCTAGAGGAGAGCAGTTTCAGGTTCACAGAAAGGAAGAACTTGACTTTTCATTACCATTAAGGGTTGAATCAAGGGAGCCTAGAAGACTCTATTTCGACTGGAAAAAGATTGTATATGAGCCAGATTTTGAAAAAGATAGTCTACCCTTAAGAGGGAAAGTGTATAAAGAATATGAACAAGTGGCTCAAAGGGAAGGACAAGTAGCAACATGACATTTGATCTAGCGATGGAATAGCCTGCCAAATGACTTAAGGCAATCTGAGCCACACTCCATTCAAAACTACCATGCAACACTAAAGAGGGCACCCAAATATATGCACTTGGGAAGAACAAAGGGAATACATTGGTTGCATCTCATTTTTTAGTCTCCAATCCTTCTATGGCCACTGATGGGATGTAGGGATAATGATCCACCATATAGTGAAGCAGGAGAATTTACCAGGTGGACAAGATTGGAGAAAATGAAAGGATTCTAATAGAGTTTGTCTGCAAGTGGTTATGGGCAGGATACTCCTGGCAACTTTAGAATCAATGCCCAAATTTGGAATTTTCCTATTGCTAGAGGATCAGAAAGAAGTTAGGTTAGGGGGAGATGATGAGCCTAAATAATGGCTCTATTTTGATAGATTTTTGTTATAATACTCTTGCCTAGGTATTTTGATTTGATAACATTTAGATGAGGATACTCTCCTAGTTGATACCTTTTAAGTGTTTCTGAAACTGATTTGACTTATACTTAAGGTTGTCATATAAAGGCTTTTAAATGATTTATCTATGCAAATATCTGAAATCAATCTTAAGTATGGTTTAAATTATATCATGTTAGCATTAGTATATACACATGTTTGTTGTGCGCAATAATATCATGATGTAGGGTTAGCAATGGAGAATGAAAGACTAAGTGGCAGTTTAAAGAAGCACCAAGTATATAAGCACAAAGTAGACCTAGTCAAAGGGAAGTAGTAATAAGGGAGATCAAAGACACTTGACCAATTCTTCAGAAGAATGATTTATGAAACATTTATAACTGTCCTTATTGGAGCGTATATCTAGGAAGCTTGTCATTCTATATTTTCTCAGCCATAGGACAAATGTTGTTTTGTTTTCCTGCGCTGACTTCTTCTTCTTCTTTTTGTTTTATGAATCATGTTCGCCTATTCTGTAGGAATGTGGAATCTGTTATAATCTTCTTTATAAATAAATGGGTCTCTTTCTCTCTCTCTCTCTCTTCTCAATTTGTTCATTTCCTAAGTTACTATTCACTTTGTGGGTCTTCTTGGTGAGGTGGCATCCTACATGGCAGTGATGAGATGGTATAATCTTGTTTTTAAGGAAATTGGTGTCCACTTGGAAGATTCTACATTTTGGGAAGGTGTTGTCATATATTTCTAGTTTGGAGTGGAAATTGATTTGGCAATTTCCTGTGTTAAATAAAGAGTCTTGACTTGTGTTTTCTATTATGGATTGGAGTTGTATTTGAGCGGTTAATATTTATGGTAGAGTTCACTTTTGACAAGCGGTGTGAGGCAAAGAAAGTGCCTATTCCTTGTTATGGGAGTTGCTATGTTGAACTTGTGGGCGAGATAACCATTTTGGATGAGATAGGTGTTAGTGCTTTGGAAGGATGCTATGTGCAACATGTCATGATAATGGTAATTATATTATTTATGACATGACTCACCTCTTAGGATTTGAAGTTGGTTTTGGAAGCCATGGAACCCTAATACTTTGTGTTGAGCTTTATAAATATGTGATGCCTTGGCTTATTATTCTATGAAAGGTTGATGATTTTGTGAGACATTGTTATGCTTCTGAAATTACTCCTGGATCCTGTAATAGTGTGAAGACTCTTGAAGAGCATTGTATTGTAACTGTTGTTGTTGCTGATAATAAAATTGAGTCTAGCTTTTAGAGTGTTGGTTTTTTCAAGAAAGGTTTTTCCCAATTATATTTTATGTTATGTGCTTATTATGTTTTGAATAACTATTAATATTTAATTAGATGTCCATCTGAATTTGTAATTGTTAAACGGTTTAGAATTTTTTTGCATTCACTCTCTTGATAGTTCGGTGTAGGAAGTTGTATTCTGCTACCTGGTTTCCTTTTAGTTGGTATCAGAGCCCAATCACATTTGATCTCATTTGTGGGGATTGTTGGGTTTTTTGTACTAATCTAGTTTCAATGGGAGGTTTGCAGAAGTGATTTTATTGATATCCTATTGCAGAAAAAGATAGTGTGCACATTTGGAAGGATTGAGATGGAGAATGATTATTTTGGTGAAGCATTGGTTGTAGCTTTGGCAACATAGGAATTTGAAAATGTGTGGTTAATAGATTTTGGAGCATCTTTTCACATGACCTCACATAGAGATTGGTTCTCAAAATATGAAGAATTTGATGGTGGAAAGGTGTACCTTGGTGATGATTCTCATCTGGAAATAGTTGGTCATGGAAGAGTCTGAATTAAATTCCCCGATGGTAGAGTGAAGGGAATTGATGGTGTATTGCATATCCTGAGTTTGGCATGAAACCTCCTTTCAGTGAGTAAATTTAATGATGTGGGTGTGAAAGTTGTCTTCTCGAGTGGAGGATGCAAGATGACTAGAGGAGCTATGGTTTTAGCTAAAGGAGTTTGGATAGGAACCCTGTTCAAGATGGATGCATGCATTGTTCAATGTAATAGTTCTTTTGATAAGTCAAAGAAAAGAAAATCTTTAGATTCTTCATCCTCATCGTCAGATAAAGCAATGAAGAAATCTATTGAATCTACTTTTGATGGTCGTTCCTTTTGGGTACCTAAGGGTGCTCATTCTTTGGAAATGAAGCTTCCTGCAAAGCAGACAATGTTATGTCACCAGAGACTCAACCATATTGGTGAGAAGGGTCTCTGAAACTTAAAATATAAGAGTCTTGTAGAAGGCCTTGAATATTTCAATCTCAAGATTGACTTCTGTGAACATTGTATCTTTGATAAACAAAACCTTGTACAATTTTATAAAAGTTCTCATAAGTCTTCTAGGGTGTTGGACTACATTCATGCGGATGTGTTTTGTCCTATAAATGTTCCTTCGTTATCAAAATCTGAATATTTTATATCTTTTATAAATGATTACAATAGGAGGACATTTGTTTATTTCCTCAGGAATAAGGTTGAAGTCTTTAGTCGGTTTAAGGAGTTTAAATCCTTGGTTGAAAATCATACTGATAGGAAGATTAAATGTTTGAGAACTGCCAATGGAGGTAAGTTTTATGCTACAGAGTTTGAAAAGTTTTGTAAAGAGAATGGGATTGAAAGATATAAGACAACTCCATACACCCCTCAACAAAATGGAGTTGCAAAGAGAATGAACATGATGTTGATGGAGAGGGATAGGAGTATGCTAAGTTGAGATGTCCTTGAACAAAAGTTTTGGGCTAAAGTTGTAGCCACTACATGTTATCTAATTAATAGATCTCCTACATCATCTCTTCTTGATAAGACACCCATGGAGTCGTGGTTTGGTAAAAAGCCTTCATTAATGCATCTCAAAGTATTTGGTTGCAAGGCATATGCACATGTGCCTAGTGAGAAGAGGTTTACGATGGAAAACAAAGTGGTGAAATGTATCTTCATTGGCTATGGTGTCAGTGTGAAAGGGTACAAGATTTGGGATCCAGGGGCCCATAAGGTTATCTATAGCAAAAGTGTAATTTTTAAAGAGATGAAACCTTCCACTGTATTATCGCAGCCAAAGAAAAAGGAGGAAAAGAAGGAGGTATTTCAAGTTCCACTCACTCCAACAAGAGATGAACTACAAGCTCCTAGTGGACCTAATAATGAGGAGAGCTCTGGAATCTCTGAGCATTCTAAAGAAGATGAAGAGCCTTAATGTCAACTATTGAGGAGGTCTATGCATGATAGGTGATGACCAGATAGATTTGGCTATTCACTAGAAAGGTTTAGTTATTCTTTGCTAGATTGAAATTGTGTTTTTTCCTTGATTGCTAACAATGATGAGACTGGGACTACTAGTTAGGCTATGAGTATGGATGATGCAGATTCCTGAAAGAAAGCCATGGACGTAGAGATGGCTTCTTTGAAGAAAAATGAAACTTGGGATTTGGTACCTTTGCCTGATGGACGTAAACCTGTTGGTTGTAAATGGGTGTTAAAGAAGAAGTTGGGTCTTGATGGCAGTGTTGAAAAGAACAAGGCATGGTTGGTCGTGAACAGGTATTCACAGAAGGAGGAAATTAACTTTGCTGAGATTTTCTCTCCTGTACCAAAGATGGCATCCATTCATTTTCTATCATCACTTGCAACAGCATATGATTTGGAAATTGAGCAAATGGATGTGAAGACACTATTCCTTCACGGTGATTTGGAGGAAGAAATTTATATGTCACAGCTTGAGCATTTTGTTGTTGAAGGTAAAGAAAATTTGGTATGCAAGCTGAAGAAATCTTTGTCTGGTTTGAAACAATCTCCTAGGATGTGGTACTAGAAATTTTACACCTATGTGTTGAGTTTGGGATTTCAAAGATCTAAATCTAACCATTGTGTGTTTTTTAAAATGGAAAATGGTTGCATTCTCATTATTTCTTTATATGTAGATGATATGTTGTTTTTCGAGAATGGTAATATGAATTTAGATTTCAAGTTTTAGTTGTCAACACAATTTGATATGAAAGATTTAGGTGCAACAAGGTATAGCTTGGGGATGGAGATCAAAAGAGATAGAGATAGCATAAAGATTTGGTTAAGCTAGAGAAAGTATGTGAACTCGGTATTGGAGAGCTTCAACATGTCAACTTAAAAATCCTTGGTAGTTCCTTTTCTGCAAGGAACAAAGTTATCAGATGAGGATTGTACAAAATCTCTTGATGAGATAGAGGACATGAATAGAGTACCGTATGCAAGTGTTGTACGTAGTTTAATGTATGTGATGGTCTGTACTAGGCTAGATATTGCCCAAGTAGTGGGAGTCCTGAGTTGGTTTATGGCTAATCCTGGATGAGTACACTGGGATGCGGTGAAGAGAGTGCTCAGATATTTACGGGGTACTTTCGAGTATTCCCTATGTTTTCATGGTTATCCTAGTGGACCTCGACATTCAGTTTGTATTTGTGGATTTGTGGATTCGGATTGGGTAGGTGACATTGACAGTAGGAGATCCACCTATGGATATGTTCCCATGATCTTTGGTGGTGCTATTAGTTGGATGAGTAAGCAACAGGTTGTAATCGCTTTGTCAACGATAGAAGTAGAGTACATGGAAGCTACTCATGCTTGTAAGGAATCCATTTGGCTTAAAAGGTTATGTTCTGATATTGGTTTTGATGCAGGACAAATTACAATTTATTGTGATATTCAAAGTGCCATTAGCTTAGCTAAAAATCCTACTCTCCATGTGAGAACAAAGCATATTGATGTACAATTTCATTTTGTTCGTGATATGGTAGAAGATGGAAAGGTGAAGTTGGAGAAGGTTGATACTTTGGAGAATGTCATAGATGCATTGACAAAGCCAGTGAGCACTGAGAATTTAAAATGGTGTGCCAGTTTGATGGGCCTTGGGGCTTGAGCAATTGATGATGTAGACTCTTGATAGGTCTTCGACAAGTGGGAGAATGTTGGGATTAGGTGTCTCTACCTTGGAGTCCTAACATTGATTATTTAATATTTGATTTATTCTAATCTTTTAATTTCCTGAGTTGTCATTCACTTTGTGGGTCCTCTTGGTGAGGTGGCATCGTACATGGCAGTGATGAGATGGCATAATATTGTTTTTAAGGAAATTGGTGTCCACTTGGAAGTTTCTACATTTCGGGAAGGTGTTGTCATATATTTCTAGTTTGGAGTGGAAATTGATAATTTGGCAATTTCCTATGTTAACTAAAGAGTCTTGGATTGTGTTTTCTATTATGGATTGGAGTTGTATTTGAGCAGCTAATATTTATGGTGGAGTTCACTTTTGACAAGTGGTGTGAGGTAAGGAAAGTTCATATTCCTTGTTATGGGATTTGCTATGTTGAACTTGCATTACATTGGACAAGATAACTATTTTGGATGAGATAGGTGTTAGTGCTCTATAACGTTTCTATGTGCAATGTGTCATGATGATGGTAATTATATTATTTATGACATGACTTACCTCTTAGGCTTTGAAGTTGGTTTTGGAAACCATGGAAGCCTACTACTTTGTGTCAAGATTTATAAATATGTTATGCCTTGGCTTATTATTGTATGAAAGGTTGAATATTTTGTGAGACATCATTATGCTGTTGGAATTACTCTCGAATCTTGTAGTAGTGTGAAGACTCCTAAAGAGCATTGGCTCTATGCATTGTATTGTAACTATTGTTGTTGTTGATAATACAAATGAGTCTAGATTTTGGAGTGTGGGTTATTTCTTGAAAGGGTTTTCCCATGTATATGATGTGTTATGTGTTTATTATGTTTTAAATATCTATTAATGTTTAATTAGATGTGCATCTGAACTTGTAATTGTTAAAGGGTTTAGAAATTTTTTGCATTCACTCTCTTGATAGTTCAGTGTACAAAATTGTATTTTGCTACCTGGTTTCCTTTCAACTGTGACAATTAGAAGAGATAAGAATCGATAGTGTAAAGCGGAAAAATCGAACCCTAGTCATTCTCCCCTTCCCAACTCCAAGGAGAGAGAAGGGAGAATCACTAGGGTTGTTGGTTTTCACTTAGGAGGGACTTTACATTCAAAAGAGGGGTTGAAACCCACAAGATCCAATCCCACGCAATGCAAGATTGGATTCTATATGAGTTTCGAGGGTTGTGATAGCAAGGATACCCTCTTTTGTAAAGAATGTAGATAGAAAGATTGAACTAGGAATGCATATAAAGCAAGAAAGATTCACTTATAAACAGAGATAGGGATATAGGATGAAGCTGCGGACCTGGAATTAGCAGTAAAATGTCGAGACGGCGCTGTCCTGCAAATTTGAGCAAAAGTTGACGGGACGATGGCGCCCGGCGTGCACACGGTCCTCCGAAAAATCCGCGAAACGAAGGGGGATCTGTTCGTCTCTGCACAAGGATTCCAGATCTTCAATTTCAGCCGCGTACCTGCAACCTACACACAGAAAAGCAAAGACGATTGGGGGGTTAGGGATTAGGGGTTTGCCCTTAGGTCAAACCCCGGTTTTGGAATTAACCAAGAAATGAGAAATGTTGTAAATGTAAATGTTTGTAATGTAAAACAAGTACTAGTACCTTGTTGTAAGAATGTTTGTATTCCTACATGCGAAGGTGTAGATGTTGTTGTATGTTGTATGTTGTATGTGATATGTGATCTCCTCTTCAATGGTTGAATCCTTGTCTTGAATGCAACACTTAGCCTTGAATGGAGACTTAGAATGATCAATTGCTTGAAGGAAATGCTTGAATGCTTGAATGTTTGAATATCGTTTCCACGTCTTGTACACATATGTCCTCCCTCCTCAAAATGGGAGAGGAAATGTAGTTTATATACTTGTCAATTAGGGTTAAAAGACTGATTTTTCCGACCTTGAGCCAACCAGGAAGTGCTATTTTCCAAATTGCAAACATAAAGACCGGAAGCCCCATAGGAGACCGGGCCCAAAATAGGGCCAGGGACCAGGGCACTGGGCGCCATGGTCCTGGGGGACCAGGGCACTGGGCGCCCTAGTCCTGAAGGACCAGGGCACTGGGCGCCATGGTCCCACCTCCAGGGACAGCAGGGTGCAAGGAGGATCAGGCCAGGGTGCTGAAAAATGCAGTTTTTGATGTCATGAACAAGTTTCGGGGTCTCCATTCAGGTTCCGTGTTGCATCGCCATCGTGAAGACCCAAATGCGGTCAAAATTGCAAGTGCCACAATTTTAGGATGCTACAGATAGGTTGGGATGAAGAATGTTTCGAATTTCCACAAAATTATTGTTTGTATTTTTTTATATTAGTTTTTTTTTTCTTGTACAAGATCACAACAAAAGTCTTAGTCAAAAGAATCACAAGTATTTTTCAAGAGATTGTTTGGCCAAAGAAAATGGGTATCCTTGGGGCAGATTTATTTCGGACAATTTGGTGTTTGTCTTGGAAACATCACAATAAATAGTTTAGGATGCTTTGATTCTCAAATTTGACTTTGATAAGGCTTATGATTGTATAAGGTGGTCATTCATGCTTAAAATGTTTCAATGATCGCAATTTGGACCAAAATTTTTTGCCCATGTTTGAATGTTGTTCATAGATGTTAATGCAAGATTAACCATCAATGGAACTCTCTCCCCACAATTGCCTCTCCAAAACTATATTGTTTAGTAGAACTTAAGCAAGAATTTTAGTTGAATTGCCCTTACAATAGTAGGGGTGACGTCTAATCAAAGTGACTTAATGATGTTGTAAGAAAAATTATATTTTTGTTTAATATTTGTAATAAGAAAAAGGGGACATTATAAATCACAACGAGTTAGTTTGTGTGAAATAGAGGTTGAAAAAAGGAATCTCAAGGTAAACACTAAGAGAAAAATCTGTATTATTTGCTTAAGGATGTGAACTATGTGTTACATCAACTCATTCATGGATAGAGTTTTGATATTCATAACAAATTATACTTTATAGAGAGCCATGATATTCTCTAAAGAGTTCATAAAACTATACAAATATTATAATACATTGCACACTTAAATACAAAAAATTTAAGTGTGCAATGGGTAGAACCGAACCAAATTGTAATGGTCTAGAAGGCCCTCACAAATCCACTATCCTTGGATGGTCTAAAAGCCCCCCAAATTGGATCACAGGTAAAGGGTGGCAATGGGCAGGACTGAACCAAATTGTAAGGTAGCTTGGTATTCCCTTTTCCATTTGTGAGATTTTGCCAAGATCAAGAGGCAATGGAAAGCACAAATAAGAGAGACAAAATATATGATAGAAATAAACTGTATTCTATCTGTAAAGCGGAAAAAAATCGAACCCTAGTTGTTCTCCCCTCCCCAACTCCAAGGAGAGAGAAGGGAGGTCACTAGGGTTGATGGTTTTCACTTAGGAGAGACTTTACATTCAAAAGAGGGGTTGAAACCCACAAGATCCAATCCCACACAATGCAGGATTGGATTCTAAATGAGTTTCAAGGGTTAAGACATCAAGGATACCCTCTTTTGTAAAGAATGTAGATAGAATGATTGAACTAGGAATGCATGTAAAGTAAGAAAGATTCACTTATAAACAGAGATAGGGATATGGGATGAAGCTGCAGACCTGGAATCAGCAGTAAAATGTCGAGACGATGCTGTTCTACAAATTTGAGCGAAAGTTGACGGGACGATGGCGCCCGGAGTGCACACGGTCCTCCGAAAAATCCGCGAAATGAAGGGGGATCTGTTCATCTCTACACAAGGATTCCAGATCTTCAATTACAACCGCGTACCTGCAACCTACACACAGAAAAGAGAGGACGATTGGGGGGTTAGGGGTTAGGGGTTTTCCTTTAGGTCAAACCCCGATTTTGGAATTAACCAAGAAATGAGAATGTTGTAAATGTAAATGTTTGTAATGTAAACAAGTACTGATACCTTGTTGTAAGAATGTTTGTATTCTTACATGCGAAGGTGTAATATATGTAGTATGTTGTATGTTGTATGTTGTATGTTGTATGTGATCTCCTCTTCAATGGTTGAATCCTTGTCTTGAATGCAACACCTAGCCTTGAATGGAGACTTAGAATGCTCAATTGCTTGAAGGAATGCTTGAATGCTTGAATGTTTGAATGTTTGAATATCGCTTCCGCCTCTTGCGCACATATGTTTTCCTCCCCTTTTCTGGAAGAGGAAATGTATTTTATATACTTGTCAATTAGGGTTGAGAGACTGATTTTCCCGACCTTAGGCCGACCTAGAAACAATATTTTCCAATTTGCAAACTTCAAGACCCGATGCCCAACAAGAGACCGGGCCCAAAATAGGGCCAGGGACCAAGGCACTGGATGCCATGGTCCCACCTCCCGGGACAGCAGGGTGCAAGGAGGGATCAGGCCAAGGTGCAAAAAGATGCAATTTTGGGTGTCGTAAACAAGTTTCGGGGTCTCCATTCAGGTTCAACGTTGTGCCGCCATCGTGAAGACCCAAATGCAGTCGAAATTGCAAGTGTCGCAATTTTAGGACGCGACATTTAGCCCCCACTTTAGCGGGAGTATAAGCGTATGCCCATACTTCCGGTAAAGTACAAGGAAACAACATTGAAAGACTTTCACCACGTCAAGGAGGCAAGATACACCAAGCCCCCAGTGGACTAAGGATCTTACGACTTCGATTAACAAAGTAAAAGGGAAGATCATGAGGGAGAACCATGACTGTCAGTAGTAAGGTTCCCTCACTATGAGTCATGCAAGAAAGATATCAAAAATTTTCAAGGCAAAGCTCAATTTGTCAAGAAATTTTCAAGTATCTTGGAGAGATATGAACGGGGTGTATGCCCCCCTACGTTAAAGAGATCGCACATGCCTCATCGGGGGTGATTGCTTTAAGGTAGTGATACATATAAGAAATGAGAAGGGAAAGGAGCACGTTATCACAAGGATTTAGCCCCCAAGTGTGAGATAAACCCAGGGATAATAGACACAAAACACAAAGCACGAGGTGGCTTCACTTTCCTTGGGGTCAGTATGCTGTATGATAATTCATGTATATCATATGTATGTATGCATAATTGTTCTTCATTCCCCAATCAAGGAAGGTCACCTAGAAGAAGGGAACACATGTGTCTTTTGAGTCAACATGAGAGAGACCAAAAGAGATCTCAATGCTTTGCATCATCCTCAAGTAAACAACACTAAGGACAACAAATAGAAGAATGAGAATAACACATAGAAGAAGTAACAAAAGATATCAAGAGAGGAGGAGAGAGTCTGCTATGCTAATGAAACTAGTCTAGCACGTCATCTACCCCCCGATCTTGCTGATCAATATTTCAGGAAGGCAGGAAACATGCTAGAGGAGGAACATCCAACACAGCAGATGGAGCTATCACAAGATCCAAACAAGGGCTATGTTCATGTTCCACACCACGTTGTTTTTGTCTAGGAGCTAGGATAAGTGCTTTAGAAAATTCGTTAGATAAATGGTTATCAACATCAACATATTCATATTCACTATCAGAATGAAGAGAAGTAACATTTTCATCATGAATAACATTTTCATCTATATCATCATCAAGATTTATAAAAACAGGATCTTTAACTCGCACAGGATCAAGACCATCATGCATCTTATGTTTAGGAGATTTTGGCTCAATTTTCGGCTGAGGAGAAAACAGAATAATACTAGTTGAAGGTGTTTTTGAGGATTGCAAAGTTTGAGAAGCAAATGCCTGAGCTCTAAGATGATGCTTTCGTCGGCGTTCACGTGCAGAACGATTTCGTCTAGTCTTAGTAGGAAGTTGAGAAGATTGATGAGGAGGAATGTTCTCATCCTTATCACTTGGGTGCTTAGGTTGTGGTCTCTTAGGTTGAATAATAGGAGAAGAGGAAGGTCTCTTCTCTCCATAAGAGGAAGGAGGAGGAACTGCTCCATATAAAGGAGGAATATTTGGTTTAGGAAGGAGACCAAGTCCATCATGACGAGGAGGTATAGGTCTACTTTTAGGAAGTTTATTAGTCATAGGCATAGTCACTTTCATAGGGATAGGTTGGGAATCTTCTTGAGGAAAGACATTAGTTTTATCTTTCAAAGGAAGAACTTCCTTCTCAAGAATGATAGGAATATCAAGTTTGGGTGTTCTAGGTTCACTTAGAGATAGGATCATATATTTTTTCCACTTTTGATCAGATTTGAAAAGAAGATCACTCCGCGGTGGAAGAGATTGGAATTGTTTAGGCCAGAAATAATCAATAGGAACGCTAGAAGTTCTTTCAGCTGGTTTAAAGAGACTATGATTGACAGTAACAACTTCACCATTATGGGGAAATTTCAAACACTTATGAATAGGAGAAGCAATAGCTTTCATGGAAGATAGCCAAGGATAGCCTAGCTTCACACGAAATTTTTCGGACGATGGAATAATAGAAAAGTCCACATCAAGGGATTTGTTATGAACCTCAATAGGTAATGTAATAGAACCAATTGTAGGAGAAGAAAATGCATTAAACAATTTCACAACCACATTTGTTTCATCATAGATCACTTGATTCAATTGCAAAGTAAAAAGAAATTCTTCAGTAATGACATTAATCATACAAGAAGGATCAATAAGCACTCCACGGCAAGGTGTATTCTTGACATTTGCAACTATATATAAAGGACCATCAGGTGCCCTGATAGTTTCACTAGAATCAAATGTGATGGAAGGTTCTTTAGGGATTTTCTGCTATTCCACAAAGTTAATCACATTCGGAGTCATAGACACAAGACTATCAGGTGAGAAAGAGGAATCATTAGTCTCAATCACATTAGAGGTATGAGAAGGTAATGGATCAGTAAAAATCTTAAGATTTTGGTTAGGAGGAGCTACAGATGTGTTGCCTTTATCATTCACACCAGAAACAGAGATAGTATTATTATCAATCAAATCTTGAATTTTACCCTTTAAAGCAAAACATTTTTCAGTATCATGCCCAGGATGACGATGAAATTGACAAAAAGATTTGTTATCAAAATAGGGTGAGTTAATATTTGCAGGATCTATTTGCTTTATAGGAGGAAGAGCAAGCACATTTTGTTCCAATAACTTATTCATAATACTATGCAATGATTCATTCAAAGGAGTAAACTTTCTTTCTTTCTTGAAAAACTTAGAAATAGGAGGCACACCTGATGCTGCATTCACATTGTTGTTGATGATGTTTTCATTGAATTTAATGACCTCTCTGTTCGGTTTAAACTTCCCAAATGGTTGTTGACTACTATCACCCTTATCACTCGGAGCCATAGGATTTGCTTGTTCCATTTGACTCACAGTCAGTTGATAATTGTGAAGAGTTGCGCACAACTGTTGGAAAGAAGTAAACTCAGAAAACAGAAGTTTTTCTCTAATATCTTTTTGTAAATTAGAAATAAAGATTCTTTGAATATCATTGTCAGGTACTGGAAAAGAAATTTGAGCATACAAATGCTTATATCTACCAATGAAATCAGTCACTTTTTCTTTAACACCTTGTTTACAATGCATTAAATCAATCAAAGTAACTTTAGGACTTATATTGTTTTGAAATTGTTGAATAAAAGAATTTGCAAGTTGTTCGAAAGAAGAAATAGAATAGGAAGGCAACGAGCAATACCATTGTAGGGCTTTATCTCTTAATGTTCTAGTAAACAGTTTTGCAAGCAACCTTTGGTCATAAGTAGAATCGGTACATATTGTTTGAAAGGTCTTAACATGTGTTAGAGGATCACCCTTACCATTATAAAGCTCCAATTGCGGGATTTCAACATGTTTAGGGGGGATAGCTCGAACAATGTCAAGAGAAAGTGGGCTCGCAACATCAAATGTGGGCACACTAGACTTAGATTGATTCATAGAGGCAATTTGTTGCTATAAAGAAGAGACAGTTTGTGCAAGATTGTTAATGGTCACTTTAGTCGAAGAGTTCATATTAGACATGTTAGATTGTGATGGAGGTATTATGTTATTGAAAGAAGGTATTGATTGAGAGTAAGGTGGCAGGACACTATGATAGTTAGTCATACGAGATGATTGGAAAGAAGGAACACTACAAGGAGGAATGGAAGGGTTAAATGAATTGCCCCCTTGCGTCATGTTTATTTGTGGAGGTATAATAGGAACACTCATTGAAGGAATGAATGAGGAATTTGGATTGAATGAAGGAAGAGGGTTGATTGAAGAAGAATGATTGCCCCCATGACTGGTGATCATAGGTGGAATGTCTTGTATTGAAGTAGTCATTATGTTTGATGTAAAAGTAGGTATACTAGCAATAGGAGTTGTCAAAGGAATAGAATGATTAACTTGAGTAGGAGGTTGTGTATAACCCAAAGTTTTGGCACAACTCTTCATAGGCATCACATTTGAATCCACAATGTGTGCAATACCATGCAAAATATCAATTCCATTCTTATCACTTTGAACCATACGTTTTAGACCCTCAATTAATGAAAGAGCTTGACTATCAGGGTATTCTTGAGACATCCATTGTCGAAAATCATCAAATTGGTTATCCAATTTCAAAAGTTGTTCTACAGAAACCTCATGGAGAGCTTCTTCATCATTAAGAGGATTAGAGGAATTACCCATGTCCTCGTTAAAAAGGCCATTCAAATTAGGTTCCATCTCCTCAATAATTAAACCTTGGAAAGACTTAATTCTAAGGCTTCGTCTAACGGGAATAGTGTAAGTAGGGCTTATTGTTGTAAAACTCATGCACTAAAGAGAGAGAGAAGATTTTGAATTTTAGAGGTAGCAAATTTCAATAAAATCAGCCAATCTCCTAGATTTAAGTTGTTAAATACAATCAGGACAATCTCCCGAAATTTCGGAAAAAATGTCAGGGACCGTGGCGAACGGAGTGCACACGGTCCTCGCAACTTTTTTCAAAATTTTCAGGGATGAAAGTCATGATGATTTTAAAGCTAATCTGAAAAAATTGAGTGATTTTATGATCTGTAGATAGGCCAAATTAAAGTTGCAATCTCAAAATTGAACCCTACCAAGATTGTTAAAAAATGCAAATTTTGAATTTTGAAAAAGGGAGGGAAACTGAAATTTTGAATTTTATGATTTTAAAGGGAATACTAAAAGCGATGCAGGCTTTGAAATTTAAAAGTTGACTCGATTTCATGCAAAATTCAAATTTGAAAGTGGAAATCAAAGTTGTTGCAATTAAACACTTAATTTCAAAAGTCACAAACTGCAAAAATTTGAATAAAGCACTGAAATTTCGAATGAATGCTAACACACTTTTCAGATTTAGGACAGTAAGAAACACAATTTTGACACAAATTTCAATTTCAACAATTTTTGAATGATTATAAGCCTTTATCCAAGCAATCACTAGACCAACTTTGACTTTAATTTTGAAAGTGTTAGAATTGATGAAATCAGCCAAAATTCTGGATTTTAGCAGAAAAATATAGTAAGATCTAGCTCCCAAAATTTCAGAAAAAATGTCGGGGACAGTGGCGCTCGGGGTGCACACGGTCCTCGCAACTTTTTTCCAAATTTTCAGGGATGAGAGATATTGTGATTTTGTTGCAGAATCCATAGTTACAGCCGATTTGGAGGTGTTTTGATCAGTGAAATTATCAGTCAAAGGTTGAATCAAGAGGGTTCTAAAAATTAAGGTTTTGACACTTAACCACTTAATTTTCAGAATTAAAGCACAAATATGAATTGACAATTTGCAATAGAAGGGTAGATCTGAAACAAGCATTAACAATTAAACATTTCACAAGCTTAATTACTAAAAAAAAAGAAAATTTTAGGGTTTTTATGCAATTTACCTCTAAAATTTGCAAAAGATCAAACATGAAAAATGTAATTAAGGAAGCAAATTTTTCAGGTCTAACCATGAATAATCAGAATTAGGATGTTCACATCAGGTTCACCAAAATGTAAAGCGGAAAAAAATCGAACCCTAGTTGTTCTCCCCTCCCCAACTCCAAGGAGAGAGAAGGGAGGTCACTAGGGTTGATGGTTTTCACTTAGGAGAGACTTTACATTCAAAAGAGGGGTTGAAACCCACAAGATCCAATCCCACACAATGCAAGATTGGATTCTAAATGAGTTTCAAGGGTTAAGACATCAAGGATACCCTCTTTTGTAAAGAATGTAGATAGAATGATTGAACTAGGAATGCATGTAAAGTAAGAAAGATTCACTTATAAACAGAGATAGGGATACGGGATGAAGCTGCGGACCTGGAATTAGCAGTAAAATGTCAAGACAATGTTGTTCTGCAAATTTGAGTGAAAGTTGACGGGATGATGGCACCCAGAGTGCACACGGTCCTCCGAAAAATCAGCAAAACGAAGGGGGATCTGTTCATCTCTGCACAAGGATTCCAGATCTTCAATTACAGCCGCGTACCTGCAACCTACACACAGAAAAGAGAGGACGATAGGGGGGTTAGGGATTAGGGGTTTGCCTTTAGGTCAAACCCCGGTTTTGGAATTAACCAAGAAATGAGAATGTTGTAAATGTAAATGTTTGTAATGTAAACAAGTACTGATACCTTGTTGTAAGAATGTTTGTATTCTTACATGCGAAGGTGTAATGTATGTAGTATGTTGTATGTTTTATGTGATCTCCTCTTCAATGGTTGAATCCTTGTCTTGAATGCAACACCTAGCCTTGAATGGAGACTTAGAATGCTCAATTGCTTGAAGGAATGCTTGAATGCTTGAATGTTTGAATGTTTGAATATCGCTTCCGCCTCTTGCGCACATATGTTTTCCTCCCCTTTTCTGGAAGAGGAAATGTAGTTTATATACTTGTCAATTAGGGTTGAGAGACTGATTTTCCCGACCTTAGGCCGACCTAGAAACAATATTTTCCAATTTGCAAACCTCAAGACCCGATGCCCAACAAGAGACCGGGCCCAAAATAGGGCCAGGGACCAGGGCGCTGGGTGCCATGGTTCTGGGGGACCAAGGCGTTGGGCGCCCTTTTCCTGAAGGACCAAGGCACTGGGCGCCATGGTCCCACCTCCCGGGACAGCAGGGTGCAAGGAGGGATCAGGCCAAGGTGCAAAAAGATGCAATTTTGGGTGTTGTAAACAGGTTTCGAGGTCTCCATTCAGGTTCAACGTTGCACTACCATCGTGAAGACCCAAATGCAGTCGAAATTGCAAGTGTCGCAATTTTAGGATGCTACACTATCAAGATGAAAATACTGATCAACTGGATCATCAATCGATCAATTACATACAATGAATATGAGCCTGCTTATATAGGCAAGGCTATATGGATATGTGAGCACACAAACATGACATGTGGCTCAATAAGAAACAAGGGTAGGTAGGAAATAGGTGTGGGTAGGTAGGAGAAACAATATAATATTCCACATGAGGTGGATCACCCACTGAATGTGGAGTGTAACAACAAGATCAACACCATAAAAGGTGGAAATTCTCCTACACACACTATCCCAATGTGGCACAAACACCCAAGTGTCTCATACCCAAATTACTATGAAATGTATTTCCTAAGTAAACTTAAGCAAGGTGTAATAATATCCAAGATGAATAATTATTTACACCAACACCCCACTTAAGTGGAACTTAGGGGAATGCACTAAAGTATACAATGCAACTAAGAAATGCAAGATGGGTCCTAGCTACAAGGCCATGTTAGGTACCCATGTATAATTGCAAATGCATGCAAACCAATGCAATGAAATCTCTCACAAAGCAGGGAAAGAGAGAAAAACCCAATGGGAAAAAACCCTCCCCCAAAAGAGAGATGAAAACTAGATACAAAGAACTCTCATAGAAGTATGTGAAGGACAAAACCCCATGTGAGGTAAATGTCCCCCCCATATGAGAGAAGAAGAAGAGATATTAGGAAGCCCCCCCTCAATGTGGGATCTTCACCAATGATAGAAGCTCGATGATGAATGAAGAAACTACTCCACGAACGTCAAACCACATTCGTCCCCTTAGGAAGAAACAAAACCAAAGGTGTATCCATAAAGTCTCCCCAATCATGAAAGGAAGATGGAGAAAAAATACTCATGATGAAAGGAATCTGTGGAAACTGCTCAAGTGTCCCCATGTCAATGTTGAAAGGTACCCCCTCCAAAGGTGGTAAACTGTGCCACATTGCTGAAAAAGGCACTCCAAGATCTAGTGGAGATGAATGTAGAACAATAGCCAAAGACTCATATGTCTCCTCAAAAGATAAAGAGATCTCCTCCAAGTGTTGTACAAAAGTATCCACAATCAAGTCAACCTCTAAAGATTGATCATGTAGAGAATGCACAAGAGGGTCAGAGTTATCCCTCACAACAATCAAAGAAGGATCATCTTCATCAAAGAGAAGATAAATGTCATGAATGGTGTCTCCCAAATCTGCAATGTAGGAGTCCACAAACAAACCTGCAATGTCTGTCAAGTAGGCATCCTAATCAACTGAAGCTGGAAGACATGAAATATCCTACTGCACTGAATCATAAGAAGACAAAACTGTCGCACTAGCTACATCATCAGGTGCAATAAGTGGTGTGATATCAATAGAAGGAGATGAAATGCAAGGCTCAAGAATGGGGTCACATGTGAGAATCCCCAAGTTCAAATGCCCAAAGTTCTCCTCAAAATCTGAATCATCAACATAGGAAGAACCAACCTTATCAATAGGACCAAAATCTGAAAAAGAGTACAATCGAGATGCATGATCAACCACCCCAGTCGCAATGATAGCTCCACTCTCCAATTCTCTAATGATAACTGAATTAGGTGTGAACTCCACAGTTTTCCTAGTTGCCCCATGTGTGATTTGATAGATGGAAAGAAGATTATTTATCAAGTGGGGTACACACAATACATCATTGAAGGAGTTATCCCCAATGGCAATAGATCCTTTCCCAATCACATCCATGTATTTATGATTCCCATCAAAATCTGCGGCATGTGGCTCAAATGTAGAAAACATAGACTGCGAAGATGACATATGATGAGAAGCCCCTGAATCTAGAAGCCATCTCCTTGAATCATGACTTGTAGTAGCACAAAGAGCTTGTCCCTTTCTTTTATCTGTCCCAAAAGAGTGATCCTTTCCTTTATCATTGGAAGAAGAAGCCGATGTAGACATTCTAGAAGGTAGGTTGATTCTATTCTTCTCAAGAAGATTCTTCAACTCATCAATATCCTTCTTATAACAATGATGTTCATCATGTCCTGACTTCTTGCAATATCCACAAAAAAGATTGTCCTTATATGATTTCCTCTTAGGTGAGAATGGTGAATCACCTTGTTGTGGAGAGGAAGATTGTGCTCCATCTTGTTGTGGTTTAGACTTAGGTTTCTTTTGATTCTTGCCTTTTCCTTGATTACTTTGATTCCCTTTGTTAGCCACCAAAGCTTGTGACTTTGAAGATTTGAGAATCCCCATCGTGGTCAACTTAGATTGCTCAAGTATCAACATCTCCGTGAATGAATCGAGAAGTGTATGAGGAACCTTAAGCTAACCTATGGGTGTGAAAGCTAGATACAAAGGCAACATACTCTGAAGGAAGCTTGTCCAACAAGTTATAAACCAATTGAGCATCCTTTTTGTCAATTCCACAATCCTTTAGCTTTTCTCTTAGCTCAGTTGCTTTTGTGACATAATCTTGGATTGTATCAAAATCCTTGGGATCCAAAGTTGTGAGTTCACTATCAAGCTTGTAGCCCTTAATCTCATCAACTTGACCATACAATTTCTTAAAAATATCCCAAGCCTCTTTAATTGTTGTACACTTATCAATGTAAAAAATGAGGTCATCTGATACATACTTTCTAAGAGTTCCAAGTGCCATAGCATTCTTAGTAAGCCATTCAATTTGAGCATTAGGGTTAGCCTTAGGATCAGGTGGTGATGTAATAGTTTCATTTACATAATGAATGAGTCCTTTTTCCATTAGTTTACTCCATGCCTTAATTTTCCATGATGCATAATTATGAGGAGTTAAAAGTGGAAATTTAGGAGAACCCATAGCACCAAAATGAAAAAACACAAGATAGAAAGAGGCACAATCACACAAGACACCCCCCCAAAATAATCAATCAAGAAATCCCCCCAAAATGGTGATTTTGGCACTTTATATTTAGTGCGTATACAATGGGCCACTTGCAAAACAAGGCAAAGTGGACTTTTGATTTCAATTTACAACTTCTCAAAATCAGATCTAAGAGACTTCAACAAATACTGCTAGTGATCTAAACTAAGATCCAAGAAAAATGCAAGTACCAAATATGCCAAAAAGGGCCAAATACTGAAAGTACAATTTCTACTTAAAATCACTGTAAACAGATGGCAGATTATGAAAGTAGATGAAAAAATATGCACTTTAAAAAAAACGGCACCTGAAAAGGAGTCCCTATGAGCCCAAACGAAGCCTCCAAAGTTGTAAAAATTGGGATTTCATGATTTCTGAAAATCCTATATTCTAAAATCAGAAAAATCCTGCACCACTGTACAGATCATGAAATTCTACCCCCCAAAAAAAAAAATTGCTCGAAAAAATGAGTTCGGATGAGTGAGATATCGCTATTTGAAAATTGCCTGCAAAATTATAATTTCTCGAAAATTTCTGCCGCAGCATTAAACTTCAAATGCCTCTAGATTTGGCCTCCGAAGGCCGATTTGGATGAAACAAAAGACAAAACTGACTTTCTTGGACCTCCTAAATCCAATGGTGACCTTATATTTGACCCATCAAGCTTCAATAATAACCTGCAATAGAAAACTCCAAAATACACAAGTTCCCCAAATAGCATCGAATTTCTCTCAATTAGCAAACCAATGACACTCTAATGGCTCTGATACTGTGAGATTTTGCCAAGATCAAGAGGCAATGGAAAGAATAAATAAGAGAGACAAAATATATGATAGAAATAAATTGTATTCTATCAAGATGAAAATACTGATCAACTGGATCATTAATTGATCAATTACATACAATGAATATGAGCCTTCTTATATAGGCAAGGCTATATGGATATGTGAGCATACAAACATGACATGTGGCTCAATAAGAAACAAGGGTAGGTAGGAAATAGGTGTGGGTAGGTAGGAGAAATAATATAATATTCCGCATGAGGTGGATCACCCACTGAATGTGGAGTGTAACAACAAGATCAACAACATAAAAGGTGGAAATTCTCCTACACACACTATCCCAATGTGGCACAAACACCGAAGTGACTCATACCCAAACTTCTATGAAGTGCATTTCCTAAGTAAACTTAAGTAAGGTGTAATAATATCCAAGATGAATAATTATTTACACCAACACCATTAATCTAGCTACTCAAGATATGTGGCAATGGTTGTACTCTAAAATTGAAAAGAAACACTTTAAATGGTAGACCCACATGCTTTCTCTAGCTGGCAGAGTGCAGATTGTTCGAAAGGTTCTCTCGTCCCATCATATTTACTGTGCCTCTACATGGGTGTTTGCTAATTATCAAACTAATAAGCTTGAAAATATTATGAGGGATTTCCTATGGTTTGATATAATGGGGCACAAGAAGAGACACTGTGTTAATTGGAATTGGTGTTGCAAACCTAGATGTATGGGGGGTCTGGGTATTAAGGATATCAAGGCTCATGGCATTTCCCTAGCCTCCAAATGGATTGTAAAATCCCTATATGGCAATGAACCTTGGAAGGTGCTAATAAGAAGTAATATTGAAAGTTCGGTTGTTAAGAAAGGTAAAACATGGAGGAATATCCCCTTATGTGATATTATACTTGGGGACTATAGCATGAAAGTGGTTGGATCTAGTGTTTTTGCATCACTTTGGAAGGCATGATCATAGGTAAGGAGGTTACTACCCTCTAAAGATGAAATAGGAAGTTCTTTAGCCTTTGCTGGCATGGATAGATCTGTCTGGCGGTGGGTGAACCTAAATAACAAACCCCTTGCTCTGACTCAAAGATGTTCTGCTAAGATTTGGAATGAGAAAGGTATATACCTGATTAGTAAAGTACTAATTGATAACCAGTTTGGCTCTTGGATAGAGATAAAATCTAAATATACGATTTTAGCATCACAAAAGAAAACATACCCTCTCATTGGTAAGGCTACAGGGTGTTTTTTTCCTGGTAAGATCCTGGATATTGATTCTTTCTTGAAACAACTTAAGTGGTTGGATGGTTCTCCGTTCTTGGAAATCTCTACTAAAAAGATTTATCTGATGCTAAAAGAGGATTACTCAATCTTCTCTAGAGTCAATCAAGGTTGGCATTGTGAATGGCCTAAGTCCAGATGGTAATTTGTTTTTGACTTCTTTTGGCATTCTCTCATTGAACCTAAAAATTCCTGATTCAAATGGCTCCTTTTGTTAAGAAAACTTATTGTTGGTTCCTTTTTATCTATTGAGGGTCTCATGTCTATTAAATGTGTTGTGTGTGATATGCAGGAGTCCTTTGAGAATTTGTTTTTTGAGTGTGAATATGCCCGGGGTGTGTGGTCCATTTTTCTTGGTCCTTCTCTTGCTTAGAATCACAGGCTTGGTCTTTCTTGGAGTGAGGTCCTTGCTGGCTTTGTAGAGTCGTTTAATTTTAAGATGAACTGGTTCTGGTCTGTCCTGTCTTGCAATGTGTTATGGTTTTTGTGGAAGGAAAGAAATGGAGAGGTTTTTCAAAACAAGAAGAGGAGGCTTACCGAGTTTAATAATAAACTCACACATTTCTTTATCATGTTGCAACTTTCTGCTGTCATGGAGATATCTAAAGACAGATTTATGAGTTTGATTCGTGAGTGTGCCTTACAGATTTATAAGGAAGATATCCATTTTGTTTGCTACTTCAAGAAGCATATGGATATGTTGCAGCCGAAGGAGATCAAGGCCTTGAATCAGTACATGAGAAAGCTCAATCTTGAATATTTCGATGTGCTTCCTCCTAGATATGAGGAGCAAGGCACATGATAGCAGTGATTAGGCTGGTCCATTTTGGTACTTGCTATATGGCCAATGAGGCATTTTGTATTAATATCTCTTATATGATTTTTTTTCTATAGTATTCACTCAGTTGAATCAAGGCTACGACCTGTTTTGTTATATATGTAAAAAGGATAGTATATAAAAGCGGGAAGCAAAGGATAAGCACTGCAAAATAGATGTAAACAAGACATCTGATATTATATTGTATATATTTTGAACTATTTTAATATAAAAAATGTTTACATAGCTATCATTTATTGTTGTAAAATATACAAATATATTGATCCTTAGAGATTAAGTGCTTTGACTGCATATAAAATTCATGGGAGCAACCTAACAATCCAATTCTAAAAAATCTCGAACTCAAAGTGGACCTAATATGTTTGGAAAGAATAATGAATCCATCTACTTTTGAATTTTTTGATAATGGATTTAATGTAGGTTTATTAATTAATTATTTGTTTACTTTATGATCCAAATAGATCCTTTATACTTTTAAAGATTCTCAATTTGGACCCTCTTAGAAGATAGTTTGTTTTAGTTTTCCATTTGGCTAAACACAAAGCAAAGTTGCATGAATTTGTCTAGAAAAAATTAAGAGAGTTAATAATATGCTATTCTGTTAAAAATAATTAGAAAAAAGTTAATTTTTAATAAGTAATATAAAGAAATACAAACTGCTTATTATTTAAGCAAAGAAGCATTATAAATTAAAAGTGTCTAGAAATTCTTAGTCTAGTTAGTAGACCATTCCTTTATGTCTGTGATGGGTGATTGGTTGTTCAATTTTTGTGCTATCTTGTTGTGTAGTGGTTCTGTTTTGATTGTCTGTCAGTTTTTGTGTGTTATGAGTTTGGTTTTTTTGGGCGTTCACCCCTCATGCACCCCAGGTAGTTTCTTTTTAGTAGAGATGTAAAATGTTCGGACGTATCCCGCTTTAATCAACCAGAACAAAATAGAAATGGACCATAGAAGGAAAAACAAAAGAGGGAATGGATAGACAACATAAAAGAAGAAAATAGAGAAAGAAAGGACTAAAACAATGTAGCTAGAAGAAAATGAGAGAGGATCAAAAAATGAATATGGTGGAGGAAAAGAAAAAGTATCAAGAATTTTTTTAGTTAATTTTTGGTTTGGGTTTTACAATCAAATATATATTCTAATATTTAGAAACCAAACATTTTACCTTGTTTAGTATTTGTTGAATTTTCCTTTTCATGTGAACAACATTAAGGAGGTTCAAAACATATCAAGTTTTCCTAACAATAAAACTGAAATATATTAGCGAGTGAAACATGCAATACATGTATCTGAAAAATGATGAAAAAATAAAAAAAGTAAACATGAATGAGATTCTCTTTTGACATGAAGCATTGACTAAATAGATGAATTTTTCCAAAACTTCATTTACTTTCTAATGGCATTTGAATTCCAAATATTTGGCTTTTGTAGGCATGTTTGTCATATTCACACTCAAGACGGCATAATTTAAATCCTTGTTTATATATAATTACTACCTTATGGGGGTAGTTCCCATTTTATTAATAAACAAAAATTTACATTAAATATTTCATCATTCAAAGTGGTGTCGAAAAAATCAAGTGCCAACATCCTATAGTCTAGAATATTTGAATCTGTTTACACCCTTAAACTTGCCATAATTATATTCAACACAACATATTTTTATATTAAAATCATGGGAAGCCATAGGGATGACATTTCTATTCATGTTATACCTTCTATTCAAGTAAAATACCATTTTTACTATTAAATTTTGACTTTTTTGCATCAAATTTATTAATTGTGGTGTCTATGATGAGCATCAATTTGATTCATATGATCAATGATATGTTAGTTTTTAATATCAATCATCAATAACATATAAAACATAGTCTTAATATTTAGGCTATTATACCTATTATTTATGCTTGATATTAATGCATAGGTGAGAATTAACATATGTGCAACTATGTATTGAATTATATAGGAATATAATAAAGACTATTACAATTAGTTTATGTCAATAATAATCTGATACATTAATGCTACTCAACATTAAATATATATTTTATTAATCAAATTGATAATCTTATCACAATGGCAAGCAATGGTGAGGAAAAAAGAGCTAGGGTTTCAGGAGGGGGAGAGGTTGTAGAGGATTCCTATGAGGAATATGGAGATGGAGAGACTGATGGAGATGGGCAAGGGCGGTCTATCATTAGCCTATTTCTATGTGGGGTTTTGGTGGCATTTTTTGGGCCTATTGTGGTCGTTGGTGATGCCCTTTTGTGGGTTGGTAACTTTGGTCTTAATTTTTTTCTCATTGTTGTGGCATGGTGAGGTTTATCTCTTTCCCTGTGTGAGTAGATTTCTTTTGGGGGCATGTTGGACCTATTTCATTGGGTTGTATTTTGCCAAACTATCTTTTATATGTGGTGCCCTATTCAAGGGTCATGGGGAGTCTGTGTGATTCTTGTTGTTGAGGTCTCAGATGTTCACCATGGACTTCTTACAAGCCTTCCACTATGTAGATTTGGTATCCCCTGGGCTATTGTTATAACAATTTGGGGTTGTGGTTTTTCCTACCTTGTGGTTTCATGCTTGCATGGTGTTTGGAAGGGATGGAGGCTCCTATGTGGAACTATTTATGACTTATTTGTTTGACAAGGGGTTGTTGCAGACTTTTCCCTTTTGGGCCTTTTTCTCTATAGCTTCACCCTAAGGTATTTTATTGATGTTAGTATATTATGGGGTTTATCTTTGCAGATTCTTGTGAAAGATGGTGTTTCTTTTGGTGCTAGTTCTTCACTGTTAACTATGGGAAGATTAACTAGAGAGGGCTTTATCCTAGTTATTCTTGCATCTATGGTGGAAGTTGGTCTCATTTGGTGAATGTTGCATCTTTTGGAGAATATGGTTATGACCTCTTCCCTTTCTAAAAACGTCTTTGTCAAGGGTGGTCCTACTGAGAAATGGTTTTGGAGAGCTTTTCAAAACCTAAAGGTTGTGTGGATCTTTGTTGCAGGTATTGACAAAGATTCTTTAGTTGAAAGTGGATCTATAGAGGTTCATAATGGATCTATAGAGGTGATTTAGAATATTGCGTCTACAGTGGTTCCTTCTTGGATGGGTTTGACCTCCTTTTTGCCCTTTTCCCTTTCTATGAACATTCTTGTTTGTAGTGGATTTTCTTGTAAAAGGTTGGAGGAATCCTTTCAATACCTCCTTGTCTTCTCTATTCTATTCTATTATTTGGCTACCTATTTTGTAGTTCAAAGTGTTCTTTTTCGTAAAAGTTTCAGTGATTCCTTTCAAAACTCATATTTCCTTTTCCTTGGCTATGTTTACACCTATCTCAAGGTGGTGCATATTTTGGGTTACAAGGTCTCATGGATGCCCTATATGTTGTGGTTATTTTGATGTAACCATCCCACTCTGATTTGCTAATACAATCAAAAGCTTCTTGTCTTTGAAAAAGTCTATCTTCTCCAGGTTTTAGTTGTCTAACTACTTGTGAGACCCCACCCTATCCATCGGTTGGTTGTTATGTGTAAGGGTTTGAGCCCTCTCCGACTTTAATCAATCATAAAATATATTTATTACATAAATAGAGATAATAATTAATAGCTAACTTTCTTATTGGATAATTGTAGATATCTAAAAATATAGATAGGTCCTCATCCTATCCTATAGTGTATTTCTATCCTATTTTCCATATTGTTTTTTTAAGTATTAGTTTGCTTTGCTAAGAACCATTTTCGATCCCATGTCCCCTTTCACATAAAGTTAATTTAAAAATAAAGTGAAATTTATTTTCTCCTCCACCCATCCCACAATGAATTCCTAACTATCTCCCAAAAATGAATTTGAAGTTAAATAATATACCCCCTTTTCCATCATCTATCTTCCAGCTAGACAACCAACTTAATCCTTAACATTAATCCCCTAATTGACTCTCAACCACTCCTGACCATTGATCATCCAATTGAAAAAATCTATAAATCTAGATCCTTATATGAGCCATTTTCAAGTAGGAAACAAACACATCATTCTTCTATTATGAGTAGCCACATACCGACATTGTGAGCACAACACCTTCATGGTGGAACAAGAATCCATATGGGTAAAATTATAGTTTTTATTCATTTATTGATGATTTTTTTTGTTTATTGATGAGTTATTGCACATATATTTTTAAAAGCAATGACAGTTATTTGTATTAACTTGTTCCACAATATTACCATTACATGTTTTATATGGTTCTCTAACTCTACTAATCCAAGTTATCTCACTTGTAATTGTTTATTTATTTCCATCTCCTTATACATATTGTTGTCTAAAGAAAAACTAATAGGAAATCAATCCACAACTTTTATTCTTTTCTTTAATACATAAAATATTTTTTAATACAAATAATCTAACATCATAATACCTATAATATAATGTATAGAAAATTAGGGCCATCAACCTAATCATTTGTTAAATTTCCTAAGCATAGAGACAAAATTTCCTATATTTCTTTGAGAGACTTGTAAATTGTGATCAGTTAACATGTTACTTATCTTTTTGACATTATATTTTATTTTCACTCCTCCTCCTTCCACCATTATGTCTTTAATCGCTTTATTGATGTCGTCCTTCTTAAAAGAGCCATTATCCTCATTTCTTCTCACTTCCACTCCCACATTAAGCTCTTGAGCTCGCCTTGCATTTAGCCCTTGTTCAAATTGCATTGGAAGAGCTATGAAAGGCACCCCAAACCTCAACCCTTCTGTTATTGAATTCCACCCACAATGAGTGAGAAAAGCCCCTGTAGAAGGATGGTTCAAAATGTGCAGTTGCGGAACCCACTTTGTCACTAACAGTCCCTTTTCCTACAAAATAATTTTCCAATAAGCATTCAAAAATAAAATTAAACATGCAAGTCAAAATAAAATGGTTGAAAAAAATAGCCCTTTAATGTACCCCTATCTGATCTTGGAAGCCTTGTGGCAAGCTGTTTCCGGCAGGCAGAATCCAGAGGAAAGAGGCGCCGCTTTCTTGCAATCCCATGGCCATGGCGGCGATCTCATCGACGGTGAGAGTGCACTCGCTGCCAAAGGACACCAACACCACCGACGCAGCTGGTTGCCTGTCCAGCCACTGCAAGCAAATGTCATCATCAGGTGGCGGCGAGAGTTTGGGCATAAGAAATCCCACAGGGACTACAGGCCGCCTTGTGACGGCCTGCAAATACTCCACATAAATCCCTTCCAATTCCATGCACGTGTTGCATGCGACTGCCCAACTCTCCCGCCCGCAGATGCTGCCGCGCTCTCTAAAGCTAATGCCCTCGCCCTGCTTACGGTACAGCGCCACCACTTTCCGTGCTTCAAAAAGTCGGCGCCCAACAATCGAGGAAGGGAATCCTGGCGGCGCAACCGTCAGTTCTTCCGCGCTTGGGTTTTCCATTCCCCTTGCGAACTGCCCTTCCGCAAAGCTTATGCTGGCGGCTCCCAGTGCGAGGAATAATATAGTGGGGATTGGAATGGACAGCTTGGAAGCCACACGTGGAACCCAGTATTGCACGAAGTCATGGACAACGAAATCTGGTGAGAGGTGGCGCAAGAGTGCTTCGAATGGCTTCTCCAAAAGATCTAGGGCTTGGACGAGCAAAGGTATTAGCCCACCTCCTCCTCCTTCCTTGCCAATGCAGTCTGCTGTCGACTCCACGCCAGCTGGCAGCCCCTCCACGGAGGGCATGGCCAATCCTACCAGATCTATGCCTGGTGCGTCCCACATTTGGGGCTTGATTCGCTGAATGTTGAGCGGGGTTGAGACAAAGAAGATCTTAAGACCATGAGCTGTGAGTCTCTTGGCAAGCTCCAGGAAGGGTGTCATGTGACCGTAGGCGAGCCAGGGGAACATGACCACACGGAGCGCTCTCTGCTTCTCCGCCGCCATTGTTGATGCGACTCAAATGCATTGTATTCACAACCTCGGCTATATAAAGACACAACTTACCAGCCCCATTGATTACTCAAATGTCGTTCTATTCAATTTCACAGATGAAGTTGGCCGCGTTTTAAATGGTTTTAATGGGCTGCATTCAGAATCATAAAAATTGAGGTTGTCAAGTTAATTACCTGTCGATGGCATTCAGAATCATAATGAATGAGCAATGTATTTACAAGCCATTTTCTCCTGTTGCTCAACTGCTCTGATGCAGCCAAATGGCACTTTCTAATGCTGACAAAACTCCGTTGGAAACTGTAATCCCAATAACCAATGTAAATGCAGAAGAGGGTAGCTAGAAGATTTAATATTTAATAAATTCTATTTATTAACCTTATCTCTTCTATCTACCTTTCGAAGATTATATTGTCACATATCCATAAAAGATATACATAAACAGTGAGCAAACAGTGATAATTGGAAGAGATAAGAATAGATAGGTTGGGAGGCACAATGTTATTTCTATATTTTTTATATTAATTTTTTATTTTTCTTATAAGGTCAAGAAAAAGTTTTAGTTAAAAGAACCAAAACCATTTTTCAAGATATTGTTCGATTAAAGAAAATTGTTTTTTTGTCACTCTTAAATCACACATGATAAGCAACATATTAAGTCTATTAGTCAATTCTAAGTGCTCAACACTATTAAGCCAAAGTGTGTTCTTATTGTGACCACACACATTAAGCAACATATTAGGCCTAGAAAATGTCAGTCCACTCTGAGTGTTTAACACTTTTAAGCCTAGAAGTGTAAGCTTAGTGAGTGTGGTTTAAGCCGTTCCTTTTTTGGGGGGACATATTTATTATGGACAGCTTGGTGTTTGCTTGGGAATCGTCAAAACAAACAGCTCAAGATGCTTTGATTCTCAAACTTGACTTTGATAATGCATGATTGCATAAGATGGTCATTACTTCTTAAAATGTTTCAATGGTTGCGATTTAGACCCAAATTTTGTGCCCATATTTGAATGTTGTTCATGGATGTTAATGAAAGATTGGCCATCAATGAAACTCTCTCCCCACAATTGCCTCTCAAAAACTGCATTCGTCAACACTACCCTTTAGCACCATTCCTTTATGTTCTTACAATTGATGATCTTGGATATCTCCTACATCATGCCCAATCAAATAATAAAATATGAAAGGATATATTCGAACCTTCAATTTGAAGTTATTATTTGATTAATATAACATGTTCATGAAAGTTGAACTTGATTGTGATGAAAGTTATTTTGTATTTGAAATGTATATATTATTATTTAGTAGAACTTAAGAGGGAATTTTAGCTGAATTGCCCTTTAAATAGTACGGGTGACATCTAATCAAAGAGAATTAATGAAGTTGGAAGAAAATATTTTTGTTTAATATATGTAATAAGAAAAAGGAGAAATTATAAATCGCAACAAGTTAGTTTGAGTGAAGTAGAGGTCGACAAAAGGAATCTCAAGGTAAACACTGAGAGAAAAAGTTGTGTTAATGCCTTAAGAATGGGGATTATGTGTTACATCAACTCATTGATAGATAGAGTTTTGATCTTTATAACAAATCAGACTTTATAGAGAGTCATGATATTCTCTAAAGAGGTAGTAAAATGAGCACAAATCCTATAATACATTGTACACTTAAATAAAAAATGGTCACATAACTAAGATTTATTGTTGTAAAGTATACAAATGTATTCATTCTTTGAGATTAAGTGCTTTGACTGTACATAATATTGATGAGATCATACTCACAATTGAATTCTACAAGATCTCAAACTCAAAGTGGGCCTAATATGTTTGGAAACAATAGTGAATCCATCTACTTTTGAATTTTTTGATAATGGATTTAATGATCTAGTGTTTATTAATTAATTATATTTTACTTTATGATCCACATAGATCCTTTATACTCTTAAAGATTCTCAATTACCCTCTTACAAGATAGTCTTGTAAATTCTTGGTTGTTTTGGTATGGTAGGAAACAAGAATAATATCATTCATAATTTTTTCTAAGTGGATCAAATGTTTACCAAATGTTCATGAAAATATTGATGGGTTTTTAACCAAACAACCATTTCATAACCTTTGTCAACGAAAATTTTGGAATAGTTTATGAAAATTGATCAATTGTGAGAAGGATTTTTATCAAATATTTAGTTTGAAATGCTCTACTATGCGTACATGTGAACAAGAACATAAGTGCTCCTATAGTTTTTCTAGTGACAAACCACTAGAAATATGATGTCTCTCTATTTGTGTCTAATGAATATAGTGATAATCTTTTATACTACAACTTGTAGCACCATTGAGCCCATGATGAGCCCCTACAACTTCAGATCTCTCTAGATAGTCTGCTTCCAAACACTCCTCAATAATTTCATATAGATTCTTAAACAGGTCATTCACTAAACCAGTCTCTGCAAAATTCACAAATAGCAACAAAATTTTGTGTGATCATCTTTTATTATAATTTTTGAACTCTAAGGTTATAGAAAAAGAAGGAAACAACTAGATTTACTATATGTAGCAATAGTTTATCTCACTTCTTAGTATTTTTCCGTTTCGAAACTACAATTGTATTACTTGACAATCATGGGTTATTTTGTAAAACAAAGGACTAACTCCAATAACAATTAAATAAAATCACACAATAGTTTATCACCATCGTCTATACCATGGGTGCATTTTGGGGGATAGAAATATGCTTTCTTAGGGGAGAGGGTTCGAAGGTGGAGTGTTCATGTAACATGAAAATAGGAGTTGATAGTCTAGGCCCCACTTTTTGACAATATAATTTTCAATTATAAACATAAATTTCTCTTTTAAAAAAATAAAATTATTTAGAATATGGAAATAAAAGTATGCGTTAGATAGGAAACCATAGATATCTTTCTTCAAACTTAGATATTATATCTTCAACTTTCACATCTTGCAACTAGATATCACAATTTTTTGTGATATCTATATGGGAAGTAGAAGTCATGGTTTTCAACCCCTATACAATGTGAAAGTTACCACTACAACAAAACAAATGCTTTGACGCTTGATAAAATGCAATCCTCTATGCAAAACTATTAGCTATGATACTAAATATTGACGAATAAGGTGAAAATACTACAATAAAATATCTTATGAGTGGATGCCATTCAGAAATATAATTTATTATCCAAGGATTACAATATGAAAATTATGTGATTGTAGAGAATCAACAACAATAAACTTATTGATAGACTATCTAAACATAATATTTATGTCGAAAAACTCTTCTAATAAAATTTCTAGTGTTAAAATGAATTTCTTGTTCTAGGTTTGCTCTTCCTTATCCTAATCAGTTGTTTTGGGTAAGCCCAAAATACTCCCTCTCCACCAAGGGTTAATTATGAGACTTTATAAGTTTCATTTGGCTTTAACCTCATCTACTAGAGGCCCTTTGATCTCCTCTAGTCACATTTTCGATTCTAACTTGGTGGTGGAACTTTTTGGGACCTCTGTTCCTAAGGTCTTATTTTGATGGAAAAAAAAAGTGAAAGAAAACTTGTCATTTGCTTTCGCAGTAGAGGCAAGTTACAACATGACATACATATAGAAAAAATTAGGGCCATCAACTTAATCATTTTTAAAGGTTCTAAGCATGGAGATTAAATTTCGTATATTTCTTTCATAGACTTGAAAGTTATTACTGGTTAAGATGCTACTTATCTTTTTGACATTATATTTTGTTTTACTCCTAACATTGTGCATTTTATCACTTTATTGGTGTCCTCCTTACTAAAAGAATCATTCTCCTTATTTCTTCTCAATTTCCTTCCCACATTAAGCTCTTGTGCTAGCCTTGCATTTGAAATTTACTCGAATTGCATTGGAAGAACTATGAGACGCACCCCAAACCTCAACCCTTCTGTTTTATATTCCACTCGCAATAGGTGAGAAAAAATCCTATACAAAAATGATCCAAAATGTATAATTATGAAACCGACTTTATTACTAACATTTCATTTTCTTACAAAATAATTTTAAAAAAATAAGAAATAATTTTTAAATATAAAACCTATATCTTCATTTAAAATATATATGTTATATTTTAAATGATAGAAAAGCATAAGATTATAAGATAGTCATTGAGATGCCTTTATTTGATCTTGGAAGCCTTGTGGCAAGCTGTTTCGGGCAGGTAGAAGCCAGATGAAAGATGGCCTCTATCCGCACTAATATTTAGTTGGCCCTCTTAAACTTTTACAAAATCTAAAGTTGTTTCACTTGTGGAAAAATTATATTTATGATGAGATTGGAGATTGATGAGAAATAAGACAGGGTGTGTCAAGGTTTTCAGGCGCAAATAATGTAGATAATATATTTATAATAGTTTAACCTACTATGCATCCTTACAAAATCTCAAATGGCAGATTTCAAGTAGAAAAGATGAACATGGATTTGATAATTTCGACCACCATGATAATGTAAGAGGCCACTGCGTCCAATGCTACATAAAGTAGTAGTTCTCACCTAGTATGCGTCTATCTAATAATTAAAAAACTAGCATTTGTGTTCATTTTGTGGAAAGAAAAAATTAAAAAGTGTTGTAATATGTTTCTTTTTATTTATTTTGCATACATTTAAAATAATTAAACTTCTTTTTTGAAATTAAAAAATATACCCTTTCAAAATTTGAACTTAAAATAAAAAAAATAAAAATCTAATAAATAGTGATTTATATTTTAGAGAAAGTAAAATGAAAAAGTTGCTATACAATTTTTTTTATATTTGAGGCCAATGATATTTAGGCTCTTTTTGCCAACCATCTATAATTCTCTAGAAGATTAAGAAGAAATGGTACTTATGGATATGATGATACTACACAATGGAAAATATGTCAACTATAGATCTCATGTTGTTTCGTAGGTCTAACCCATTACCTTAATTGATAACTAACAATCATATAATACAATGAAAAATTTCAATTTCTTTCTCCAAGAATGAGTAAAGTAATCTAACATTAGAGTTTAAAAAAATACATATGGCTAAAAAGATGAATTTTGATCATTGAAGCAATTATCAATTTTTTCATCAAACTCATCTCAATCTTAATGTTTATATAATGATCAATTATTTAGAAGCCTATTGACCTAAGCATTGTTAAAAGGCCCAATACAAATTTAGGCCTAATCATATGTCACATGTCCTCAACATTGACACAAAGCTTCTAACATTTCTTTCATAAACTTCAAAATCATTCTTACTTAATATGCTACTTATCTTTGTGACATTAGATTTGACTTTTTCTCCTTCTTCTTCTTCCATTATCAATTTAATTGATTTATTGATGTCCTCCTTAGTGAAAGAACCATTTTCCTCATTTCTTCCCACTTCCACTCCCACGTTCAGCTCTTGTACTAGTTTTGCATTCAATCCTTGATCAAATTGCATTGGAAGAGATATGAGAGGCACCCCAAACCTCAACCCTTCCATGATTAAATTGCACCCACAATGGGTGAGAAAAGCGCCTGTAGAAGGATGGTTCAAAATACGTAATTGTGGGGCCCACTTTGTCACTATCAATCCCTTTCCCTACAGAACAATTTTAAACAGTGTAATATTATTATCAAATATAAAAAAATATTACATATTCTATATAAAAATATCTATATTGTTATAAATTTAAACAAGAATATAGAAAAATAATTTTAAAAAATAAAATGATTAGAAGATGGCCACTAACATACCCTAATCTCCTCTTGGAAGCCTTGTGGCAAGCCGTCTTGGGAGGGGAGAAGCCAGATGAATCAAGCGTTTCTTTCTTACAGCGTTCTTATGCCTTCAAATACTTATGCCTGCAAAAATGATTTTTATGAAAGGCTTTGACTTTTTGATGTATACAATGAGGTTATCGCAGTTTTGATGCAAAAGAACGAAAACACTAACATAGACCTGCACTATGACATAACATTCTTAGCATTCAACATTGAAGGAATATGATGAAATAAATGATAAAACAATATTTTAACATATAAAATTGACAAACAACACTTGAAAAACCAAGAATAATGAGAAGGAGAACAACTTCTTTATTGAGAATCAGGAGCTATTTGTCTTCCAAATCTATAGAACTACTTACAAAAATCTGAATATTACTCATGAGAAATCTGAAAATACTCATAAGTAACGAGTTACAAGAGCAAGGATCTTTGTTGCTGAATAAGTACAAACTCCGGAACTAGAGAATAATGAGTGAGAAAAAACTTATATAATCTACCTCCCAAAATTTTAAAATTTGAATTTTTGCTCCAAAATGATGAATTGTGAAAACCTCCAAGTCTTCCCTGAAATCAAGGACCTAACTGAAAGATATCTCACTCCAAACTACAAAACAGAGTTGTCAAAAAGAAGACAACCTCTTGGGCGGATGCAACTGAAAATCCCTTAAACTTAGGGATGTAGCTCCAAGAATCAAGTAGTTGAGTGTTTAAAAACTCTCTTTGACTAAACCTTTATCCACTAGGACTCAATTACTTGACTCAAACTTCCTATTAAGTGAGAAATCGCCTATTTTTACTACAAATAGCTCCAATTAACTATCCCCCTTCTTTTCAACCAACTTATACAACTCCAATGCAACTAAAACTCTTATTTGACATTATAAAATATATTTTACTTTCAGTGATTTATAATCACCACTTTCAATAAAGATTTATAAATGAAATGAATGTGAAATGTTATAAGAGTGTTGGCATGACTTAAAGACCTAGTGGCTTTTATTTTTTAGTGTTAAGAAAACACTAATAAAAATTATACAAAGAGAAAAAGTCACGTCATGTTATGAAAGAGGATTTTGTGAAAATAAAGGCAAAAATATTTTTGCCTTAGCAGCACCTATTAGGGTTTTCACCCTAATGAAAAGACAACAAAAGATGAAAAGGATAATCTTATTTTCATTTTTCTCTTTTCCTTCTTGAGGGCGGCCGCCATGGGAGTGCTAGGGTATTTTTCTGAAGTTTGCAACATCTTGTTTGGTGAAGACTTTTGCAAGAATGTGTGGTGAGTTCACTTTTGTCTTAGATCTACTAGATTCTTTTTGGTATTACCTTGTTCTCTACTCTATTAATGCTCATTACTGATCACCCTTGTTTTTGGAATTGTAATGACTATTCTAGAAGGTTCACAGTTAAGTCACCGTCATGTTTTCTTTGTAGCTTCTACCTAACATTTATCCTCCTGTATCTTCATCTGCTTACTGCCTTGGCGTATTTCTGACTATCTGAGAAATATCATTTAGATACTTAAACTTCTAATAGATTCATGTGGTTTCTAGGGTCTATATTGCATGGTGACTAGAGGCTTCACTATGTATATGTTGCATTTGAGCATTTCACGACATTTTCTCAAATTTGAAAGTGATCTATGCTCTTTTACAATTGGCTGCCTTTGAGACAGTAATGTTCTGAGCTGCCAATCTTAGTCACTATGGATGCATCTTTATGTTATATGTTACCCTTTTGATGACAAATCCTATATGGTTGTTGTTTGATGATAAACCTGCCTTTCATATTGGACTATGTCTTCTTCATTATCTATTAACTATCATGATAGCTTATTGTTCTTAGCATTACCATAGTATCTTTTGACTGTAAATATCTTATAACTTTGAAAGCAAGTATTAATGAACCATCATTGTCATGGTTGTGTGTCTTTGTGCTTGAAGGTTGTCCTTTTCTTCTGATTTGCCTTGCTATACTACTAGAAATCACCAACTTTGGACTAGTGAAGGGTTCTTGAAAACCATGAAATGAGTTTTCACGTGATTTTTTGGGTTTTTTTGTCTCTTCGTCTTCTAATTTCGGTGAAAAAATTAGCCAATTTGGCATGTGGGTTTTTGAGAAACTATCAAAACACGTGGCTGCTCTTGTGTAGATGCCACTACCATTAGAGCAATGTTCATCAAACCTTCAAATGTAAACCATTTCCTTTTGTGACACTATTGTTTTTTGTCTTTTACATACAATCTTTACATGGGTATCCATCCACTATGTCATTCCTTTGACTGTTCATGGGAATTTGTCACTTATTATGCTTGAACTTGCTATTCATCATGTCTTCTTGGTATTCTCTTATATATTTTTGACTGTAGGTGACACGTTGATCATTTTCTTGGATGGTATACAATTGCAATATATTTTTAAATGTATGTTAGGATTGTGTTTTCTTCCTTAGAACAACAATAAGGACTGTTCTTTTGTAATGAGCTCATTGTGACTTATGGTTTCTTCAAACCAGGGACTGTCTTTACACATTAGCTATATATGGTCAGTATTGAAAATCTTGGCATGGGTTGCTATATTATAAACCTATCCTTTATGCATTTGCTTCTGTCATTGTATTCCTCATTACTTGTTCATACAGTATCATGCATGATCATAACTTTATGCCATTCTATTAAATAGTTGCTCTTAAGATCTTAGAGCATATTGACTCATCTCTTACTGTAAAGGCTATTGCTTTCATAATATCACACTTAAATGCTTATTGACAGTCATTATTTTCTCCATGATTGCAGTAAAGCAGATTTGGAGTACATTTCTTTTGAAGGACTGTCACATCTTCTTACTGCTATTATAAACATGTATCATTAACTGTTCTTGATGACTGTCACAATCACAATAGGTTGCTCTGATGTTGTCTTTGCTTAGAATTATGGCTATCTTATTGGCATAATACTTTAGGTATTGTGGACAAAATTTCATTGCTCCTTGTACCTTTTGATAACTCTATGACTGAAGATGAGTATCTGTGATGTGCATTATGATTCATGTCACCTTTTAGCAGTGAACTGTCTTCAATAACTTGCATTCATGTTTGATGGATTTTGATCTGAGTTATGACCGTTGTAGTTGTAATGTTGACTTGGAGACTGTGATGAAACTTACTATCTAACAACACATATTTTCTGCCTTTGAACAGTCAAATCATTCTCCATGCTCTTATGGTAAAAACTACTTTGTGTTAACTATGCTTTGACCTTTTGGATGTCTTCATGTTGTTGGAAGCTAACCATGCTTACTTTTGTTTTGTAGCTCCTATTAGTTACAAAAAGTATCTCATACTAGTACTAAGGAAAGTCCAGAAAACCTTCATGGTATGGGGTTTTCTGAACTTTCTTCAGTACTAATATAAAAATACTGAAGACAAGTTTCATACATCTATTATACAAGCATTAAATGATTGACTTGAAATTGTTGATTTTATGAGATGGGATCAACCCTTGTGGGAGCCACATTTACTCCCACTCATACATGAAATTTATAACCATCAAACAGATATTTTCTTGTTCCTGCACATGAAGTAAATAAGTTAGATAAAAACATGTTTTCTTTTCATTCTCAGAACTTGTTTCTCCTTCTTAGGCATATTGATCTGATATCTCCTGCATCTTTCTGCCATGAAATTGATTATACATATCTAATATATGTCAAATCTGCATTTGCATGCATGTATTAATGTACGTGATATGAATGTAATCAACTATTGCTTAGAACTGAAAGTTCTAACTCATCATATATTTTTATGCAGGTACTAGAGGACATATTTGGACAAATGCAAGGCAACAACAAACAAGGACAAGGCAGAAAAATAAGGACAACACCAAGCATACCAGTTGTTCAGGTAATGACTGGTTCCATTCCTATCATGCATTATCCTTTATTTTCATGCATATATGTTTATTCTCTTCTTTCTCATGTCATTTATGTATATCCAGCCTCACAACCTTTGTGTGAGACACATGTGTTTGAAATCAATAGAATATAAAAAATTTCCAGAAAAAATGTTTTGTTTCTTTTACTTTTCTGTTTTGATCATAAATACTTAAATTGGACACACTCAGATTTTTTCTTTTCTTCAAACATATAAGTAACACAAAAAGGCTAAAAATGTACCTTTCTTGAAACTTAAACACCAAAGCTCTACTTGATTGAGCCTGAAAATGAAAAATAGGTAACATTTCTAGCGACATCTACTATATGTTTGCCTGCTAAACATCTTGACCAGTTGCCTAGGCCTATCCATTAGGCACACAGTCACTAAAACTTGTATAAACTGAAACAACACATCTTATGACACAATAAGAACTCTGAAAACTTTCCAAAACTGTCCTAATCCTTTTATTACAGGTATGTGGTTTGTGACAGTAAGCTGAAACAACTTGCTATCAGGAATTATATGGCTGTAATTGATGGATTAGGACAAGGCGACAAGAAAACAACTCTGAAACACGTTGTTGTATTACACTATAGATATATAAAGGAGATATATGTTGTGTGTGGTGGCGAATATACAATTTTTGTACTTCATATAATGAATACTTTCCTTCAATAACTACAACGCACTACAATAGTAACCAAAACTCCTTATAACTCCTACAGAACTGTGCATTGGGCACTTAGGAAAAACAAAACTGCAACTAACCTACTATGCAAAAGCACTTATTAACAACTAGAAAATTGTTGGAATATGTACAGATTTTAGGCATGCCTCAAAAGCAATGCTTGAGGTGAATCCCATTCACTAGGATTGGTTCCAGTTCACCATCCAACTTAGACAGTTGGAAGGCATTGTGTTTCTTGCACTCAGAAAGCATGTAAGGCCCACTCCAAAAAGCATCAAACTTTGTATGCTTGCCTAGACTGTTCTTGAACTCATCCCATTTTAGAGCAATATCACCTTCTTTGAACACTCTAGGGGCTGCTCTCTTGTCAAATGACCTCTTCATTTGAGCTTGATGATGCTCAATCTTCCTCATTGCCTCATTTCTCACTTCTTCCAGCTCAACCAGCTGAGCCAATCTTTCTCATAATGTCTTTGTACGGTGGGTGAGGGACTGGAATCAGGACCCCTTATAGGGTCTTTCTCTCCTTGGGATGGAATACTCGATGGATCTAGGGCTATGGTGTCATCTTTAGAGTGATGTGGATCTGACTCATTCTCCTCATCCTCCTCACCCTCCTCATCCTCATCCTCCTCCCCACCCTCCTCATCCTCCTCACCCTCCTCATCCTCCTCATCCTCCTCCTCCTCTCCATCCCCCTCATCGTCACCATCCTGATCTCCCTCTCCTGCATCAAGATCATCTCCATCACCACTAGCCTCCTACTCTATTGAATCATCCTGTTGATCATCTGTGTCTACCTCATCAAGGTCCTCAGATGTATCAGAGTCATCCTTGACACCTGCATGTCTCCATGCCCCAAGGTTCCCTCTAAGGAAGTCTACTAGAAAGATAGCTCTAGGGTATGTCCTACCCAACCATGTGATGTACTGTCGATGTGTGTGCACATCATCTTTATAGTCGGTTGCGATATCCTGATTTGACCCAGCTGAATGTGTGATATATCAATCTCATCACTGGTAGGTCTCAAAATGTCTACTAGCCTAGGGGTCAAGTGTGAGTGTCGGATGTAGATAGGCACATCTGTAGGGACACACTGCTCGAACCAAAACTGCAACTAGACTCAACCAAAGTAGAATGGGACTATAGTGTGGCTATACCATCCCTCCAGAAAATGGTTCCTCTGCATTCAAAACAACTGCCTATATATACCTGCCCACATGTACATCCTGAGGTAGGGTCTCCATCTGATAACATCTGTTGTCAATCTATCAAAAGTCACCCTCCAATGAAGCAAGTCTCCAAACCATCACTCATGGGTATGAGGATATGTAAACACCCTAGGCTTCTTTGGAAACAAATCAATTGGAACCCCAGCTAGTCTAGTGCACATGATATGTTCAAGTAGCCAAATCTATAGTAGTGTGCAGGTCATCAGGCTGCATCCTTGTCCAAAAATGTACTCTCCTAGGGCATGATAGAGGTGGGATAACATGTTCCGCCCCTAGAATAATACCCTCCTATATCTCTCCATAGATCTCACCGCATAAGTGAGACCTTTGTGCATGTGTGTGTTTCTCCCATTGGGGCACATGGCTAAATGGTAGCAATCATCAATCGTCTCACTAGTGGGGTGTAGAAGCCAACTGGCCATAATGCGGCCCTTCCTCTCACTAGCCATCTCTCTCCCAATGTAGTATATATGCTCCCTCCTATAGTCGGTAGCAGTGCAATCATCTCGATACCTCACCATCTCTCCTCAAATAGGCATACGAAGTATGCGATACACGTCCTCTAGAGTGACCATCATCTCTCCCACGGGTAAGAGAAAGGTGGAGGTATCTACATCCCATCTCACCATCAAGGCCATCAGCATCACAGGGTGGAACTTGACAGTGGGCATGGTCATCACATACCATAGACCTACTGCATGTAGCAGCTCTCTGTCCTCTGGTGTAAGCCTCAAAATCTGACTCCAGAGGCTCTGAATGGTATGGCCAGCAGTGTGCTCTTGTATGTAGGGAAGAATCTACAAAAAAAAAACAATCCAATCATTAGTAATCACTCATCAATCATCATCATCTAATCGAAAAAATCATTCTATCTATTCTATACCTCAAATGCCTGATCCCGTGCAACCCTCGGTCACCTTGAGTAGGGACTAGGGCGCCCTGGGAGGACCAAGGTCCCCATCTGGGACTAGGGCACCCTGGGAGGACTAGGGCACCCAGATGGGACCAGGGCACCCAGGAAGACTAGGGTGCCCCTGTGGGACCAGCGTGCCCAAGGAGGACCAAGGTGCCCTAGGAGACCATTGTGCCCAGATAGGGGACATGCACATGATCTGGATGTTGACATCATCAACACAAAAAATCAAAGTAAATAGAAAAGTCAACAAAGAGTCAACGAAAGGTCAACTCACCTCGTCGAGCGGTCAGCACGACCTGGCAGAGGATCTCCATCCACGTAGGTCGCTCGGGTCGACATCAAGGCATGATGGTTACACGTGGGCTCCTCTACAGTGAATAGTACACAAAGTCAAAAAGTGACAAATGAAAGTGTCGCTTTCATATTTATGAGATATGAACTTTTTCATTTTAAGTTAAAAAACCCTAATTTCGCTCTTTTCACTTAATCTATCATAACTTGAGCTAGGGAGATCTTATTTTTGCATCGTCAACGATGTCAGAATCATGAATTTGGTCTCTTTCTCCACATTTGTTACATAAAGCGCGTTGATGTACAATTGAGCCTTGTTGTGAACATGTCTTAGGGCGTGTGCACAAAGATGGTGGTCAGAAAAGTGGACACCACCCAAAAAAAACTTGGAAAAACAGGTAGCGCGTACGTAGTTTTAAAATTTCAAATTCCCGCGTATGTGCTTAGGTTTGTTCTTCCCGAGCCTAGAAAAGGTAACGCATACGCGCTGCTTTTAGGAAAATGAGCGCATACGCACTACGCCTAGAAAAATTAGCGCGTACGCGCTGCTTATAGGAAAATTAGCGCGTACGCACTACTTATAGGAAAATGAGCGCATACGCACTAATAATCGAAATAATACCACGTAAGTGGTGCCTGGTAAAAAAGTTTAAAAAAAAAAACTGGGTCTTATTTACTCGTAAAGCACATTTTTTACTTCATTTTTTCTCATTTTCTAACCTAAACCGTGAACGAGGTGCTAAATTTGTCCTCCAGGCTATGGATCAAGGTTAGTTTTTGTTTATTTTTGTCTTACTTTCTGGTTTATGCAATTTGTTTTAGATTTTGAATTTAATTTCATTCATTTTGATTAGGTTTTTTCATTTTTTGTTTCAAAAACTAGATTCTTCTAATCCAAAACAAGAACAACCAAATGCACCTCCTGAAAACCCATAAGAACAACCAAATGCACCTCCTGAAAATACACAAGAACAACCCCCAATTCCTCCTTTTGACCGCACAACCGAAACACGGGAAGAATTAATTAATCAATTAGGACAAAATGCGTCTAAAATCAATAGATTGATTGTAAAATTGAAAACTTCTGAACTTGACCATCATTAATCCCTCGCCACTAGCCTAGAAACATTAGCTAGTGGTGCCATAGCTGTTTCCACATAAATTACCAAATGGGGAAGCTTTAGGGATAGGTGTCGTCAATTCTATGCCAATGGGCTATCATACGATGGAGTAAAAAACAAAAATATTTCTAAACAACAAATATGTGCCCTTTTTGTTGATCCCAAAACTGGTCAGTCATTACCTCTTAATGTGAAGAGGTTTCCCATACATTGGTGTACCAATGTGCAGATGAAGAATCTTTTTTGGAAGAGGTGGTGGATGGTCTTTGATGATCCACCTTGTAATAATTATGAGGTGCCATTATATTTTTTGAGAAAAATATATTGTGAGTTTGTGCTCAATGTGCAGTCAAACTATTTTGACATGAGAGAGTTTCATGGTAGAAGTGGTGGCTCTACCCAAGATAGACCTAGAGCCCGTAGGTGATTAGTCGCGGAGAGTCACCACCCCCTAGCACCCAAACCCAAGGTGCATTAGGTTGTCCCATTAAAGCTGAAAGAGTCGATGGAGCTACAGACTCTTCAAGCAGCCACAACATTGACTGGTGCCATCATCTAACATGGGACATCATTAGCACACCCTATTGTATTGGATGATGAGCCGTTAGAGGGCGACAAAGAGCCCATCGAGCATATGTGTGTCAGTTGCTTGGGGATAGATGATGCAGCCGGTGCAGATGGATACTCATATCATCAGTGCATGATTTGCAGTTGTAGATGTTAGGCTCACACGGTTGAGGATGTCGTGTTGACAGATGAGTTGATGGACATGGTGTTTGCCCATGAGCCATAGACACAGGTGCGTTGATTTGAATTCATAACATTTTATTTATCAGTCACTTTAAATTTGTAATTACATAAATGACTTTTCATATATACATCGATTTAAATTGAGACAAAAAATATGCATTTTAGGATGCAGTAGCGATATCCCATACACCTCCCCCAGTTACCATAGCTGTAGCTTCAATGCTTGAGGTATAATTGTTTTAACATGTTAAAATAGAATAGTACACTTTGAATTAAAAAAAATACAAGATATACTAACTATCTTTAATGTTTGGTCCAATTTCTGGTTTGTAGGTGTTGACAGGGGACGAAATGTCCCAAATTGATGACATCACACTCTCCGCAATCGATTTTGGCCTACAAGGCTATACGGTATCATATTTTGTACAACTCTTTTTATGTATTGTTTTGATGGAATATACAAGTCATTTCATTTTAGATTTTTTAAATTATGTTTAATTTATTATTTGTACTAATATCTCATGTTAATTTTATGTTTTTAGGGTACCCCCTCCGCGTCTAGGGCTCATCCTAAGAAAAAGAATTCCTCAAAGATGCCAAAACATGTGAAGAAGGTAATTGAACACATTTTTAGTTGTACAATTGTTTGAAAATGTTGAAATCAAGTATTAGTTGGGGTTTGTAGATTGATTAATGTTTTTTGTCTATTTTACAAGTACAACGACCATTGAGCTTTGTGGATATGTTGAATGCACCTAATTCGCCCGTGGATCAAGAGAGGGTGGAGGTATGTATCTCTACTTTATTTTCTTGATTTCATGATTATATGCACGTGTACATGTGAACTTGTGATTTATTATAATCTTATAATAATCTCATACAGGAAATATCCATACCTATTTCGTCAATGGCGAACCCTCCTCCTTGCACTAGAGAAGCATCTCAGGATCTAGTACACTTTTGTTTGATATGTAAAATTAATTGTTTTCAACCTTCAATACTTATCATTATATTAATTGTATTTAATCCTTTTACATTTTTTGTATAGGTAATAGTGTCAGTTTCTACATCGATGGTGAGCCATCCTCAGTCCATTGGAGAAGCATCTCAAGCATAGGTACGTCATTGTTCTCTGTATTATAGCTTTTAGGTGTTTTTGATATATTTATGTTAGTACATTGTATTAATTGTACATTTAATCTACAATAGACTCTTTCGCGGTACGGCCATAACGTGGATCAATTTAAGTATGTCTTCAAGAAAACTCCTAAGAGTGACAAGGAGAGGAGAGTGAAGACATTAGCTCCTGGATCAGTTGATGAGGTAATCTACATTTCAATTGAAAAGGAATTAAAGTTAAATGCATAGTTATGATGTTAATTGTAAACTATTTTCTACAAAAGAATTCTAACTTGGCTTTTAAATTGTGGTTTTGCAGCCATCTACAGAGTCGCATACTGCACCGAAGAGGCTTGATTTTGATGATCCACCACAAGTTTAGGATCATATAATGTTAGTTTTGGTCGTACAATGACCAATACATGTAGATATATTCTACATTTTTATTGTATATCAATTTGGAGATGGCATATGCCACATTTTTGTAATACTTGTATTGACTTGGCAGACATGCCTTTTTATATATATATAAATATTGATATTCGATCCAATAAATGTGTAATGAGTTCATTATTTTGTATTCGTTGTATTTTGTGGTTGTCCTTTTATAAATTTAAATGAATATTTGCATATGTAATCAACAATATGAATATAAACAACAAAAATATATGATATAAAGCATTGCAATCATGGAATATGATTTGATAAAATTTCTAAAATGTTGAATTAACCCTACAAAACTCCTTGTATTCAGTTCATTATTGTGTATTCTCTATATTTGGTGGCTGCCCTTTCATAAAATTAAATGAATATTTGCATATGTAATTAACAATATGAATATAAACAACAAAAATAGACAATATGAATATAAACAACAATGTGTTTTGTGCGAGAGCACCCTCATGCTCACAATGGTCAAATTTTGTTCCTCGTGTGCACAAACCGACGTCATGAGTGCGTCCAAGTGGGCAGGTTTATGCTAGGCATGGCCCTGTCATGCATCCCAAAGCACCAGAATGTCGAGAGTCATACCCTATCGGTGCGATCTCTCAAGTGCCCTGACTCCAAAAAATTGTCAAAATTTGATGGATTGTTTCTTCCAATCCACGACACATACGGTCAATCTGTTTGATCTCGTAGGGTCACGTGAGGCTCCTCTACAATGGCCTATCTCAGTTTTTGACGAGTCAGAGCCATTTTCAATTAGTAGCATTTTTTCGCCTGCTCAAAAAACCATCAGTTGCTTGCAAGGAAAAGTTGCAAGATTGGCTAGAATTGATTTTGTTCCTCGTGTGCACAAACCAACATCGTGAGCACGTTCAGGTGGGCAGTTTTACGCTAGGAATGACCCTGTCGTGCATCCCAAAGCACCAGAACGTCGAGAGTCATACCTTATCGGTGTGATCTCTCAAGTGCCTTGAGTCCAAAAAATTGTCAAAATTTGACTGACTGTTTCTTCCAATCCACAACACATACGGTCAATTTGTTTGATCCCATGGGGTCACGTGAGGCTCCTCTACAATGGCCTATCTCGGTTTTTGACAACTCGGAGCCAGTTTCAATTATTAGCATTTTTTTGCCTGCTCAAAAAATCGTCAGTTGCTTGCAAGGAAAAGTTGCGAGATTGGCTAGAATTGATTCTGTTCCTCGTGTGCACAAACCGATGTCGCGAGAGCATCTGGGTGGGCAGGTTTATACTAGGCATGGCCTTGTTACTCCATATGTGACTGTCTTGTATTTTCCGAAAGAAACTAGTTTCATACCAATTTCATGTGTGCTCTCCAAATGTATGCATCTTGGTAAACATTGCAAACCACCACATATAGGTCAATAGACTGATCTCAATTGTGACTATAGGAATTAAACACTTGATTTATTTCATGGGTATGTATCGTTCCAAGCTATTTGACAAGTGATGATCATCATATACTACCACTGCCATGCATAAAACAAACTTTAATTTCTCTAGGTGACAGGCGTTGTGTAACAACATGAGAACTCTCACATACCCACCACTATCATTCTATAGGACATCATCTGTGTTACTCTCCCTCTTTCTCTTGCTACCTATTGTTTTCTTTTGAAAAACATATTGCAGGTACTATGACTCATCATGTTGCTTTGTTGACACTATTTTCCACATCTGCTTTGCTCATTAAAAACACATTCGAGAAGAATATTGCTACAGGTTTCCTTGTTTGTCATGGTAATACACCTGTGGTTCAATTTCAAACCCTATTCCTCCTATTCAATATACACACAAAAATCCATCAGTCAATTTTTTTAGGAGAGGATATATGATAAAAATCAAAGAGGAAGTTGTAGATAAGAAATAAATTCACTTACTTCTATAGAAGTGCAGACACAATTGCAGTGGGGTATGGAGGGAGAGAAGAAGAGAAAGAGGGATGGGGTATGGAGAAAGGGAGAAGGGGAGAAGGAGAGAGAGAGAGAGAGAGAGAGAGAGAGAGAGAGAGAGAGAGAGAGAGACCTTGTATGCATTTGAGAGGGAGAGACGATACACTTACATGTGTATATATATGTTTAATATATTATATGTATATAAACATATTATATATACAATGTCATATTATACACATATTATATATTACATATATTATATGTATATACACATATTATACATAGAATATCATATTATACAATAGCGTGTACGCGCTGTTTATAGTAAAGATAGCGCCTACGCGTTGTTTATAGGGAAACAAGCGTGTACGCGCTGCTTACATTATACATACCTCGTACGCGCTTTTTAAACCATAAGTACCTCGTACACGCTTTTGACTGTTTAGGCTTGGAAATAGGCTTGGATGACAAAGCTACGAATTGGAAGTTTGATTTCCCTCCATCTCTCTCATTTTTGACGTGTTTTATTTTATCAACTTGGTTTATCGACTTTGTCATCATCAAGTTTACACTTCATAAAGTGGCTATTTCTAAAATTGCCACCATATTTTCACCCATCTTCTAAGCTTTCTAACCATATAATTTGTTTTCAATTTGAACAACAATAACATATTATTATTGAATTTCTTTTACTAGTGTCTCCATAGTTCTCACAGATATAGGTGCACCATTTTTTGAATAACTTTTGATATATGTATTCAAATTTTAAAAAATTTATATATTATTGTAGTGCACTTGATTCTTTACAATTTTAAAAAAGAAAAATTGTATTTTTGATTTGTTTAGTGCAACTTATGTTTCGCGCACGAACAAATACTGAATTTTCAGGATGTGCTTGATTGGAAAAATCATAAAAAACAAAATACTCAACAAAAAATTACAAAACAATACACATCTTCTAGTGCTCACTCTTAAATATCTTTCTGCCAACGGATTTGTCAAAATACTAAATTTAACTATGACTTTTTTTATGCACACGTCAGACACTATGTTATGTTTTTCAGAAAAAAAAACAGGGTCAGTTTTTCGTGCACAAAATATTCGACCCCCTAAATTTTATCCAATTTTGAAAAAGTTTAGTAGTTTGGAAACTATATTCAGAGTACTACAATATTTATTATTTGATTATCTTCATATCTTGAGTGGATGACTTTCAAATTCTACCTCTAAGTTCAGGTTCACCTGATTTCAGAAAATAAGCGTCCACTTATACCCCCCTTTTTGACCATCGTCTTTGTGCACTTACCCCTCATCAAGGTCTTTATCACAATTCGTTGTGGTAAACATGATACCATGTTTCACCTCACTAATAAGAAAGCCAAAACAGGGGGCATATAGCTACCCGCGAATTTCATCACCTTCCTTAGTAAGCATTAGGTGATTTTGTGATCTAACATGTGGTTTTGTAGGGTGCGGTTCCTAACTGTGTATTGCAGATACCGTTGGGGGCTTCATCTAACAACTTATGGATATATCATTTTTCAAATAATGCTTACTTTTATGTACTTTAGCTTGCATATGCACATAGTGTCATATGACCGCTAAAGTGGGGGCTAAATGTAGCATCGTAAATTGTACACTCTTCCTAGGGTGGTACAATTCCATGTTTGGTTTAGCACCTGCCTTAGTGTGTTTTGCATCTTGCATTTCTAATCTCCTTTAAGCATTTAACTAATTAATTTAATTAAATCTAAATTCATATATCATCACTGTATACATTATAAAGTTGGGCCCTTTACCTTAAGCATGCCCCTTTTCATTTTATTCCTCCAATAAATCATTAAATCATAAACCCTAACTATGTCCTATTTTGACCTTTAAGGCCCGATTTTACATGTCAAAACATCTCAGAATCAGCTATAAATTTGGGATACACTCTAATATCATCATATCTAATGGCCCCAAAAATTTGGTGAAAAGTGGGTAGAACCAGGTACAAGTTGCACCCAATCCCCGACATTTTTCCCGAAATTTTGGGTGCATAATTCTATGATATTATAATGCTTAACCCCATTAAATTGGTGGGAAATTCAAATCCTAGGTTGGCCTAAAGGTGAAATTAATATCTAGGCTTTCATACATAAGAGCTCTCTTTCTTCATTTGAAGGGGGAATCTGAGATCTAGGAAAAAAGCTTTTGGAGCAATCACAAGGAGCCTTCTATGCAGCGAAAGAGTAGATCTTTTGGAGTCTTCAACAAAATTCAACAACATCTATCAAACATTCATCAAGCATTCTTTCATCAATTGGGGGCTTTTGAAGATGTAGGAAAGCAATAAGAGATCATCGACTGAAGATTGGCTTGTACCTCTCCCTTAAGGTTGGTATGATTTCATGTTGTTTCCATGTCTTTGTATGAGCTTCATTACATCAATTTGATTTACATTCATGCTTTAGATCACTTTGCATCATTGATTTAGAGCATTTACTTTGTCAATTACAAGCATTTAGGGTTTACTCTTTAGGGTTGCTCTAGATTGTTTGCATTCATCTTAGGGTCTTGCACACACATAAGATCCTTACACACACTATTTTACTATACAAATTAGCTATTTGTTGAGGTGGAAATCACCAAAACAGGGGTTTGACTAAGGCAAAACCCCATATAGCCACCCAAAACCCTATTTTCAATTATAGCTGCAGATTCGGGATCCGAGAGTCACTCCAAATTTCAAGACTGGCAGAGCACACATACACAGTTCCAAGGACCAAATCAAAGAAGAAACCACTGGGATAGGGGTGTGGCACCCTATTCCTCCCAGATTTTGGTAGGACAGTAGCTCACAGTCATCAGATCTCAGCCTGTCAGTTACAACTTCCAATCTGTAGAATCAAGACAAAGGCATAGCACTCATGTCCTGGACATGTTGGCTAAGATTTCTGGCATAGGTGCACCTCTGAATTTGCCTCCTAATCTGTACTTTTTAGAAGCATATCAGTTACTCTCATTTTTTGTATTTCTAGATTAGGGTTGCTTTTCTATACTCTCATTCTAGGTTAATTATTTAAATCTACACTTTGCATTTCTCCTCTCTCATTTACAGCAAAGGAATAGAAACCCTACGAGGTAATCCTTTTCTCTGTCTTCCTCAAAAAAAGTAGCCAAAGCGCGTTACCTCTCTAGGATCTTTCATATTCCACGAGTGTGTACACGAGAGTGTGATTAGGGTTTGTTTACTTAGTCTCACTTTTTCCCCTACACAATAGCATTGCGAAAGGGAAAATTGTGAACTAGACTCCACGATCATCCCACTATTTCTTGAGGACAAGCAATTTTGGGAAGGGTGGATTGTAATGACCCCTAGTTGAAATATGATTTAATAATAATAATGGTTAAAATATAAAATAAAATTTAATATAATTAAAATTTAGTTAAGTTTAATGAATGGTCAAAAGGCATGAAATGAAAAGTTGTGACTCCCTCAAACATGAGATATAAAAGGGAGATAAGAGAGATTCATTTGGGATTAAAAAAAGGAGGAAGAGACTCAAATATATTTAATATTATTTAAGGAGCAAAAAAGAGAACTTATGTAGACACCGCCCTTGAAAAGAAGGTGACTGTCTAAGGAGACACAACTCTTCAACAACAAGAGAGGCATATTTAAGGAGGGATATGATTGAAAGAAAAGGAGTGGGAAGAGGAATTAGTAATTTGGGTCTAAAATAGTAAAAGGAATCCAATCAGAATTGAACATCTTTAGCAAATAATAAAAGAGGACATCAATTCAGTCAGGGAAAAAGGTCATACCAAGAAACAAGTGCGATTAAGATTAGACTCATAACAAAGCAGTTCTAGATTTATGATATCAAACTAATAAAGGCTTTACCGATTATTTATGTGAAGTAATCAGTCTCTGAGAAGAACATGAATAGATAAAAATATTGTAGCAGCCAATAAAGGAATATGCATTTCAAACTGGCCTAAGATCATCAACTCCAAATAAGTTCAACAATTAATGAAAGAAGACATCATTTAGATCAAATAAGAAGTAGATACATGATCAAAAATCATATTCCAATTCAATTCAGATCTGTTATATCCAACATCTAGAAAAAATTTAAGTTAAGTCCTAATAGGGGACATTACAAAAGCCCTATTGAGTTATTTAAAAAATAAAAGCCCAATTGTGTTATTTGAAAAATAAAAGCCCAATTGAGTTACGACTTGTAATTAGCCTTGGATAGAAAGGTTGAGGCTTGGGGATTTCATTGCCTCCTTTTTGTGTGTTTTCTTCTTCAAATCTGATTTCTCAACTTACTCGTCATCAGATTTACATGTTTTTAAATATTCCAGATTGTTTATAAATATTTTTCTCATACGAGCATGAAAAAGGGACCATTACATGACACTAATATTTGCTCATATCGAGGAACCACAACCATGACACTAATACTAGCTCATTTCGAGCAACCACTCTAGAATCAACCTGTGGAAGACCAAGAGTCACAAATTAGAATCCACTTATTAGAAACCACCATTAGCTTATTTTGAGCAACCACACTAGAATCAACCTATGGAAGACCAAGAGTCACATATTAGAAGCACTTATTAGAAACCACCTAGAAGCTAACTATGGAAGACTAAGAGTCACAACTTTGAATTCCATATTAGATGTCCCTTTGCGATTTGAACTTTGATCTCCACACTAAGAACTCAATGCTTTAACCAATAGAACACAACCCCTTGAACCAAATTTACATGTTATCAAGTGGGTATTTGTAAAATTACCACCATAATTTCACACGTCTTCTAAGCTTTCTAAGCATATACTTTTTAAAAAAATTGAACATTAACATATTATTTTCTAATTTCTTTTACCAATGTCTCCAGAGTTCTCAGAAACATGCGTGTACCATTTTTTTTAATAATTTTTTTTTAAAATGTCCAAATTTGAAACAAATTATATATTATTGTTCTACACTTCATTCTTTACACTTTAAAAAAAAGATTTTTTTATTGTTTTGGTGCAAGTTATGTGACGTGCATGAACAGGTGTCTAATTTTCAGGATGCGTCCACTTCAAAAAAATTATTAAAAAAATACTCAATAAAAAATTACAAATAAATATATAAATTCTAGTGCTCACTCTTAAATATCTTTCTACCAAAGGGTTTTTCAAAATACTAAATGCAACTATACATTTTTTTATGCACATGTCAAACACTATGTTATGTTTTGCTGAAAAAATAGGAACACTTTTGTGTGCATGAAATATTTGAACCCCTTAATCTTATCCAATTTTGAAAAACTTTAGTATTTTGGAAACTTGATTTATAGTACTAAAAATTTTGTTCTTTGGGGATCTTCAAATTTTGAGTGGATGTGTCTCAAATTGCTCCTCCAAGTTTAGGTTTAGTTAATTTTAGAAAAGAAGTGGCCACTTATACCCCCTTTTTGTTAACCATCTTGGTACACTTACCCTATTTTCAAATCATTTTAAATAAAAAGATTGAAGTTATTACACACTTACATGCATTCTTGGAAAATCTTAATTATTTTACTAACCATTATTATACAAATTATTTTTTTTTATCAGTAATATTTATATTTTATTAATATTCAAAAGTATAGAGTTTTATAAAAAGATCCAAAAAGCCTGAATTAAAACAAGCAACCAACCCCAGACCTGTAACACCTACAACCCTGCCAACCCCCATAATAGCCTTCAACTAGTTGGCTCTTGAACAAAAATGCCAACATAACAACTATCCATGAATACATACAATGGCAAACCAAAAATGGTGATCCCATTTCGATCACCAAACCTACATAGACTACAATCCAGATTATAGAGCCATAATACATTAATGCATTTACATATAAAACCAAAATAATTATTGCAAGATCCCATAGAAACAAAATAAACAAAACAAAGTGGAAACAATAGAGAACTTGAAATCCTTGCACCTCCAAAAACAAGGACAATTTGTGTTGTTCTCCACTCGAGACATCACCAAAAAAGTACCATCCTTCACCTCCCACTGCCTTAGAATTTCACATGTTGCCCAGATGTAGACCCTAGTCCCTCTATAAATTTTGCGTCCATCTTCTTGTTGTGGTCTTGTTTCTTCTTTACTTCTCGCACCATTTCTCTCTCAATTTTTGTGAACCGAACATACACCATGAAGTCTTCCCAAGCTTCACGGACCTCATTGGTTCTCTTCACATGGTCCACACCATCCCTCCACAATAGAAATGGCCAATGCTCAACATTAACTCAATCTAACATCACACCCTCCCCAAAAGATCTCCTCAATCCTTGCCCAAGAACTACCCTTCCCATCAAAGAGAACAATCCACAAAGTGAATGGGTAGGTACATAGGCTTTCATCACCCATCCAACCTCTACTTTGGTTCCAAATGTCAAACCCTAGGCTAACAACATTGACACAATATCCATGTTGGTTTTGTATCTGAATTCAAAAACCAAATACTCCCAACATAGAAGACGCTTAATGATTTCAAGAAATGCATCCTCATTACAAAGGAAAATGCCACCCAGCCGTTTGTCAAAGACAACACCAAGGAAATCTAGATGTTGCTTGGTGGAATGGAGAGTGAAATTGGCCTCTATTTTCATATAGAGTAGGAAAACAATTAACTCCACCCAGAGTAGAACAAAAACAATTCACACCATAACCTCACAACAAACAAATTCAAAACTTCACAATGCAAATAAAATCTAGAAATGTCTAAATAAATGAATCCATCCTCTTCCCATGCTATAAAACATGTCGCCTCATTTGCAACCAATCCCAAAATCCATACTCATAATGACATGTTAAGATGAAGGCACAAAATTAATAATGAAAGAGTAAGATCAGCACGAAGACACAGAGGGATGAAATAAGGTTGCAATACCACAAATTCAAAAAAAATAATCTTGACAAATGCCAACTAGGCCTGCCAAGCCACCTCCACACCTGAAATGTCCCACCACTAGATTGTTTGAGAGTCCAAGTCACATGCCACATTGGACAAGGCATCAGTCTCCCCATTCCCCTCTTGCTTGATATGCAAAATTTTAAAATGTTGTCCAAGGAAATTAATTTTGAGCAAATAACTAAAAAAAACTTGGTGATGCACCAACATTGGGAAGATCCACTCGAGATAGCATTCATAATTATTTTGGAGTCACCTTCAAGATGGAGTTTAGACATTTTAAGGTTGCACGCCAATTCAACTGCCAATAGCGCCGCATGAGCCTCGACCTCACTATTTGTCCCATCTTGCAACCTTTGAGCACCTTTAAACAAAATTTTCCCGTCATCATCACGTGCCACACATCTAGCACCTGAAATACCTAGATTTCATTTTGAAGCACCATCGAAATTGATCTTCACCCATCCTTCTTCTGGTATTACCCAGACGATGTCAGAGACAACTCAACCACTAGGATTTGCCCTAGAAAGCTCATTAACGGGACATTATTATACAAATATTATCATTATATACATTATTAAATTTTCTAAGCAAACATATCAAAAAAAAAATATTCTAATGTTTTTATTAATTGTCATCTCCTTATAATTACTATTATTCAAGTAATAGTCTTAGAAATATGTTCCACATGTTTTCTTTTTCAATTGTGCAACAAAGCTTTCTACTAGTCTTCAAATTTTTTCGTGTTTATTAACTTAATTAAAATTTTAATATATTTAAAGTTATTCTTACCATGTATATTGTAAAAATGTAAATTAAAAAATAACAAATACTCAAATTGAAAATATTAATAGATACATAAATAAACCCCCAAAAAAAATCATTTTTGTTTATTTTGTGAAAAAAAAAAAATTAAAATCATTGTAATATCTTTTTTTTCATGTACACTAAAAATATTTATTTATTTTTTAAATAATTATCAAATATACCTTTTCAAAACTTGAACTTAAAATAAAAGATTTTCAAATTTATTAAATAGTCATTTATATTTTAGAAAAAATTGCTATAATTTTTTTCATATATGAGGCTAATGATATTTAAACACTTTGTTTCAACATAACAACCATATAATACAATGATAAGTTTCAATTCCTTTCTTCAAGTATGAGTAAAGTAATTGAACGTTATAATTTTTATACAATACATATGACTAAAAAGATAAATTTTGATAGTTGAAGCAATTATCATACTTTTTATCAAACTATTCGTATATAATGCTCAATTATTTAGAAGCCTATTTGCCCTAGTGATTTTTTAAAGACATTATACAAATTTAGACCTACCAACCTAATCATATGTCACATGTCCTCAACATGGACACAAAGCTTCTAATATTTCTTTTAAAAACTTCAAAATCATTCTTAGTTAACATGCTACTTATCTTTGTGACATTAGATTTGACTTTTTCTCCTTCTTCTTCTTCCATTATGACTTTAATTGCGTTATTGATACCCTCCTCAGTAAAAGAACCATTTTTCTTATTTCTTCTCACTTTCACTCCCACATTAAGTTCTTGTACTAGTTTTGCATTCAATGATTGATCAGATTGCATTGAAAGAGCTATGAGAGGCACCACAAACCTCAACCTTTCCGTGATTGAATTCCAACAATGGATGAGAAAAGCACTTGTAGAAGGATGATTCAAACATTTGAAGCTTAATTCGTTGAATGTTGAGCGGGATTGAGACAAAGAAAATCTTGAGACCGTGAGTTGTGAGGGTCTTGGCAAGCTCCAGGAAGGGCGTCATGTGACCGTAGGCTAGCCAGGGGAACATGACTACACGGAGCTCTCTCTGCCTCTGCTTCTCCTCCGCCATTGTTGAATGTATTATAAAGGCACAAGTTACTATTGAGAAACATGTGTCTCAACCTTGCAGTCTTTTTCTAGAAAATTCCAGAATTTGTTTGAGGTAGTTTTCCACATGTTTATGCATTGGAAAATGGTTAGTGAGTTGTTAAAAATGAGTCTTGTCCATAGTAGAATATAGGTGGGCCATTTTTAGAGCCTTAATGACTCATTTTGTGACTTTTAAGAGGGTCTAAGCTAGCAGACAAAATTATGGACGGGATTACTATTTTAACCTGGTTGTTTTTCCATTTTGGAAATGTAAATGTAAAAAATGGGCACCATGTGGCATGGTGGTTAAGCCCATGATTTTGTAAAACCACAAGTGGTTTCCAGGTTGTAAAATCACTATAAAATGAGGGCTTGGGGAGGAGTTTGATAATTGAGTTTTTTGCAAGACTGGATGCTAGAAGGAGTCTCTCTGAGTTCGAGTTGTGGTGATGCGCTCCTGTAAGAACTTGCATTGCAAGTGTATTGTAATCAGTTTGATTTGATAATACATTGTGCGAGTTTTGGAGGGAGGGGTTTTTCTCCCAGAAGGGTTTCCCCACGGTAATCACTGTGTTATGTGTTCATTGCTATTTTGTTTATGCTTTATTGTGCATTTCTTGATATCTTAGTAGTATTTAAGTTGAAAGTTGCATAACCGTCCTCTCAAGATTAGCGTAGGAAGCATTTCCGCACACCTTTGCTTCCTTACAGTTACCAGCCCCATTGATTTCTGAAAGCTCCCTCTAACAAATTTGGCAAATAAGTTGCCGCGTTTTGAATGGTTTAAATGGGCTTCATTCAAAATCATTATAACGAATGAGTTGGTAGTCAAGTTAATTCTCTGTCGATGGCATTCGCGATCATTATAAATGAGGCAGTAATGAGTAGATAGTCTGTTGACAGAAATATCCAAGTAAACGACATATACGCAGCAGCCTTTTCAAGCTAATTATCTTGTCACATATCCATATATATACTTGGCATTGTATTTATGCTGAGATTGACAATGTCGACATTGATGGGATCTTTTTTTGGATCTTGAGATAATAATCTAAATTTAGAAAAAGTGAAACACGTACGTACATATATGATTGAAAATATAGATAAAAGACAATTGTGTGACGTTCCAAGCACCAGAGTGTAAGAGCACGGTGCGTCCATGGCCACATAAATAAACAAGTAGTTCTCACCGAACAGCCCTCGCGGCATGCCTCTATCTACAAGAACATTTTTTATTTTTATATATTTCATATCGTTTACAAAGATTTTGTTATCTATAAGAATATTTTTTATTTATTTTTATATTTCACATCCGAAAGACTAAGAGTCACAACTTTGAATTTCATAAAAGCTTGTCCGTTTGGAATTTGAATTTTGATTTCCACTATGAAAACTTAATGCTTTAATCAATAGAACACAACCCCTTGAACCACAAGAACATTTTTTATAAAATATGCCTCTATCTAATATTTATGAGCTCTATTTACAATATTAAAGTATTTCTGTTGTGAGGAAATCATGTTTGTGTTGAGATCGGCAATAACTCACAGTGTGCCGACATTAAGAAAATATTATAGTTGTTATTATATTTATATTCGAATATTATTAAATTATATGCATTTATGATTGGCAGTAATATCAAGTTGTATGACATTAAGTGATTAAGTAAAATCATGTTACACTTTTTTTCCTATATCACTTTCTGGACGCTTTTGCACTTGCTTAGAAAATGGAATTTTTTTTATACTTTTCACAGTGTCTGTGCTTAGAAAATAGAAAATCTGGTTAATGTTTCATCCTATAGATTTCAGATTTCAGTGAACAATTTTATCTCCACAGAGTAGAAATCGATACGAAATCAAAAAAATAATACCGAAACGTATGCCTTATTAATGGTAAAATTAGCCTTGCTCTGAATCCATGGAGAACTATATCACATGTATATAATAACAGGCTTAGATGATAATGAATACCATTTGCCTCAAAAAGAAAACGAATAATATTTTTACTTAAATTTTTTTCACTTAATTTTTTTTTCACTTCACTGCAACACAAAGTTAGCACTTAGAACATGCACCAATTTTGAGGAATTTCTATATCAGCATAGATTCCTCATGGTTTCCTTTTGCTCTATGTTATGGGAAAGTCTTTGGTTTTGTGTTTATGAGCATCCATGGTGTTTTAAACTGTTTAAACTTACACCGAAAGGTTTTAATACCTTAATTGCACCGAATGTGTTCTCTTATATGAAAGGAACGACCTCCTTTTGATGATCAATAACTAAAAGCACTTCTCAAGAAATGGAAGATGATGGAACGATTTTTAACCTTCAATTTTTCAATCATAGATTTGTGATGTTCCATTGCACTACTATCCTTAGTCCTATGACCAAAGCCTCGTATTCAACAATATTGTTTGTGCATTTGAAAGTTATTCTATAAGACTTTGGAATTGCATCTCCCTGTAGAGTGATGAACAAAATACTTTCCCTTGAGCCATGTCTTGCATGTGAGCCATCAAATAAAATCTACCACTTAGTAGAAGGTGAAATAATAAACACCGACTCATTTGGAAAGTCAGACAACAACGGGTGATCGTCTTGAATTGAGGCATCTACCAGTTGATCCTGATATTACCTACCCTTTTATTGCCTTGTGGTCCACATACTCAATTTGTCAAATTTATTCAAAATCATGACCCATTTAGCTATTCACCCTATGAGGGTTGCTTTACTGAGCAAATATTTCAATGGATCTATTTTTTCCACAATCAGTGTCTTATGATTAAACATATAATGTCTAAGCTTCTGGGTAGAAAAGACAACGAGTAGACATCCACATCGAATAGGGGTATAATTCAATTCATAGCTTACAAGAGTTAGGATAATGTAGTATATTTCTCTCTCTTTTCCTTCTACATTGTGTTGTACTAAGAGAGCTCCTAGTACTATTGTTGTTGTAGAGATATACAAGATGAATGGTTTGCCTTCAATTGGAGGCATCAAGATTGGTGGAGATAGAAATTAATCCTTGAGTTGTTGAAATGTTTGCTGACTTTGATCATTCTATCTGAAATTTACCCCCGTGTGAAGAAAATGTTGAAAGGAGTGACATATGTTAGCTAATTGTGCAATGAATCTCCGAATGGACTATAGCTTGCCCTGAAGACTTCTCAGTTGTGTCAAATTTGAAGGCAGGGTCATATCCATTATTGCTTTCACTTTTGCAGGATCTACTACAATGCCTCTGCAAGAAAAAACACAACCTAAGAATTTTCTTGATCGCACCCCAAAGACACACTTCTTAGGGTTTATCCAAAACTTGTATTTCTCAATTCTCTAAAAGATCATATCTAGGATATTCAGATATCTAGCTCTTGTGATTGATTTGTATAACAAGTCATCTACATAATATTCCATCAATGTGTGCATAAAATCACGAAAGATTGTTGTCATTGCCCTTTGATAGGTAGCTCCAACATTCTTAAGGTTGAAGGGTATCACATTCCAATAATATGTTCCCCAAGCACATGTGAAAGTTGTTTTGTGTTGATCTTCATGGGCTATCTTGATATGATTGTAGCCAAAAAAGCAATCTGTTGATGTCATGTCCACTATGATATCAATGTTTGGCAAAGGAAAATCATCATTTATACATGCTTTATTTAAGTCCTCTAATTTGTTGCATATTCTAATGCCTCCAATGGGTTTTCTAACTGCTACTAAGTTTTAAATCCACTTTGGATAGTCAATAGGTTTGATGAAACCCATATATAAAAATTTCTTGAGCTCACCTTTGACTAGCAATGCAATTTGGGGATGCATTTTTCTTAATTTTTGTTTGACTAGTTTGGCACCTAGATGCAATGGTAAATGGTGAAGGACAAATTCAGGATCAAGCCCTAGAATGTCTACATATGATCATGCAAAATTTATTTGTCTTTCCATGAAAAACTATTAGTGAGAGAACCATCGAAGAGGTTAGGGAGTTGAGGAGGGTTGAGGGTCCCACATGACAACAATTTAGCCCCCTGAACTGAGAGGTCCATATTGGACATAGTTGACCACAATGTGAATGAGTTGTCACCGATGGGATCGAACCCTCCCTAACAGAGTTTCTAGTTTTGTTAACACAAACCTGTTGCCACTACACCAAAAGCTCAAAATTGTTACTAAGAGCACCACCGAAGAGCTTAAGTAGTTGAGGAGGGTTGAGGGTCCCACATGACAACAATAAAATACCAAACCTAGGTACTTGCCTCTTTTAAAAATATAAAACTAAAAGATAGCATTATAAAAAACCATGTAGAACTTTAGTTTCTCGACCACACCAAATGAAAAAAGAGTTGATGGTTATCTATATTTAAGTTTATATAACTGATTAAATTTCATTAGGTATTAGTCTTTGTAAAATAATTTGACTCATACTATAAAAAAAAATGCATGCTTGCAATAATAGCAATATTTATTAGATCATCGTATTTAAACATTGGAAATGTAAAACAAAGATACTGGCAACACAATTTTTTTTAATCTAAGCTTCCATTAATTATAGTTTTCTCCTAGGGTATTGGTAAATGTTTGATTTAAATATAATAAGGGTCAAGTCTTTTCACAATATCTCTTCACATATTTTACATAGATTTTTCAAAATATAGGTATGTTAATTGTAAATATTGGATTATACCACGTTTATGTAAATTAATGACTAATTTGAATTTTAGCAACCTTTATGGGCTATCATAATGCTTAAATAACTAAATTGTGCATTGTTAATCATTACCTTGTGAAACCCCAAAATTAACTAAACAATTTGCAAAATAGTTTTGATAACAACACGAAGTTATTGCGTATATACAAGTTTAAAAGCATTGACAACTATTTGCATTAACTTTTGTTCCACAATATTACTATTACATGTCTTATATGGTTCTGTAACTCTACTAATCCAAGTTATTTCACTTCTAATTCGTTATTTGTTTCCATCTCCTTATACATATTGTTGTCCAAAGAAAAACTAATAGAAAAACAATCCACAATTTTTATTCTTTTCTTTAATAGAGAAAATATTTTCAATACAAATAATCTAGCATCATAATACCTTACAATATATGTGACTAAAAAATAAATGTCACTCTAATTATTCATATAGCAGTGAACTGTCTATTGACCTAATCATTTTCTAAAAGGATATTATAATATATATAAAATTAGGGCCATCAACCTAATCATTTCTTAAAGGTCCTAAGCATGGAGACAAAATTTCCTATATTTCTTTCAGAGATTTGTAAATTGTTGTTGGTTAACATGTTACTTATCTTTTTGACATTATATTTTATTTTTACTTCCTTCTTCCACCATTATGTCTTTAATCTCTTTACTGATGTCCTCCTTAGTAAAATAACCATTCTTCTCATTTCTTCTCACTTTCACTCCCACATCAAGCTCTTGTGCTAGCCTTGCATTTAACCCTTGTTCAAATTGCATTGGAAGAACTATGAAAGGCACCCAAAACCTCAACCCTTCTATTATTGAATTCCACCCACAATGAGAGTAATAAAAGCCCCTGTAGAAGGATGGTTCAAATTATGTAGTTGTGGAACCCTATATTAAGACACAAGTTACCAGCCCCAATGATTACTGAAATATCGTTCTATTCAATTTGACAGATGAAGTTGGCCGCGTTTTAAATGGTTTTAATGGGTTGCATTCAAAATCATAAAAATTGTGGTTGTCAAATTAATTCTCGGTCGATGGCATTCAAAATCATAATGAATGAGGTAGTAAGTTAATAATCTATTGACATAAATATACACAGCAACTTCTTTATTCAATGCATGAAGAAGTTTTGTTTGCTCAGGACTCAGAAAAATGAGTGAAATGTATTTTACTTCATAAATAATGATAAGTATGGCAAAACTCTTGTCATGAAGCAATGTATTTACAAGCAATTTTATCATGTTGCTCAATTGCTCTGATGTAGCCAAATGGCACTTTCTAATGCGAACAAAACTCCGTTGGAAAATGTAATCCCAATAACCAATGTAAATGCATTTAAATGTCACACAAGAGGGTAGCTATAAAATTTAATATTTAATGAATTCTATTCATTAACCTTATTTCTTATATCCACCTTTCAGAGATTATCTTCTCACATATCCATAAAAGATATATATAAGGCTTTGTTAGGGTTTGAGGTTGCGTATTACATATTGCTTTCTTCAAACCGCATTTGCTGCGAGATTTTTATGTTTATTATGGCTCCAACCAAATTTAGCCCATCAGTTGATGTTGGTGCTGGATTTATTGTGACAAACCCTCATGGTGCCTCAGAACAAGCACCCTCACAAATTTGTTCTGAAAGTGTTTCACGAGGTATGTCCTCACTTGATGTTGTACTACCTGTTCAAGATTTTGATAATGCCTTTGAGTGGCTTGAAAAATGCACTTTGATAGGATATTTTGTGGGTATGATCCCTCCTGAAAGCATGCTTCGTGATTGGGTCGCCAAAGCCCAGTCTCCTCATGGAGTCCGACTTGATGGCGTCCAAAGTCTCACGAAGGGTTTCTTTTTGTTTCACTTTTCAAACTCTTCCCATGTTGAGGCTATCCTCTCCCATGGGTCATGGACCGTTTGGTCTTCCCTCCTGGTTTTTCAGTGTTGGTCTCGCGACTTTTCTATCTCAAATGACAAAAAATTGTGGGTCCCGATTTGGGTTGATTTCCCTGGTCTTCCTTTGCCTGTTGGCCTTTCATGCAAACCATTGCTCAATCTGTTGGCAAAGTTATTTGCCTTGAGCCAGAATGATTTTTTAATGCTCGCCCTCAAAAGAGGATTTGTGTTGAGGTCGACCTTTCACTAGACCTGTAAGAAACTGTTGATATCCAAGTGGGAGGTAATACCTTCACCTAGAAGCTGCTTTATTTGAACTTTCCCAACACTTCTTATCGGTGCCAATCGACAGAACACAAGATCAGCAATTGTCCCTTGGCTATTTAAAAAATATAACCCCCTGTTAAGGAGTCCATCTCTCGACCTATGGAGGGAGATAAGAAGGATTAATGGACCACTGTAGTTTGAAAAGGAAAAAACTCTATGGCTTCGAGCTAAAAGACTCCTGTAGATTCCAATTCTCATCCGACAATAGAACCTCCTACGCAGACATCGTCTACTCAAGCGGTTTCTACTTCGATTTCAAACCCTGACCAGCAGGGGAAGGACTCTTCTGAGGGTGTCACTCGACCACCTTGGTTGTGTACTCCTTAGGCTACGTCTGTGATTTCTACTCCACACTCTCTACGCTGCTCTAGCAACCCTTCTAGGCATACTGAGATTGCAGATGGTGGTTCAAAAAAATGACGAGTTATTTCCGGTGGGGATTCAAATTTTTTGCACAATAGCTTCTCCTCTCTTGGGGACAAGGAAGATATGCAATTTTTTTTTATGAATTACATCTCATGGAATGTTCGAGGTCTCATAGACCTCACCATAAAGTACTATGTTTGAGATGCTCATCAACGTGTTGTAGGCCTGGATGTTCTCTGCCTCTAGCAAGTCAAAATTGTTGGTTTCATGCTCAATATTGCATGTCGTGTTATTTGGATGGATAGCCTTTTTTTTGCCTCCCAACATGAAGTTGGTCGAGGTGGAGTTGCTACACTCATTTCATCGCGTTGGCTCTCTGCAGTTATTTCTCACGGTTTTGATCCCATGCACTGCATTGTCTGGGTTATGCTGCCAATTGATAATCATTATGTTGGGATCGTTCATGTTTATTCTCTCAATGATGTGGTTGATAGATCATACCTATGGCACTGGATTGCTGACAATCTGCCACCTGCAACTTGGGTCATGTGCGGGGACTTCAATATTGTTGAGGTGGCGACTGATAAGGACGAAATTTTGCCTTTTCGCTGGACAGCTGGTGAGCGGGAAGCCTGGTACTATATGCATAATAAGTTGGGTCTTTTCAACCCCAACACCAACCATCGTTGTCCTAGTGGGTTTTGGCACACTTGGTCTAATTTCAGAGTTGGCTTTGACATAATTCTTAAAAGGCTTGATCGTGTTATGATAATTCCACAATCTTTTTTTTCTTTTTCTGAAGATTAAGATCTGTCTGTCACTCCTCTTGTTGATGTGATGTTGTTTCAATTACTCCCCCATAAATTTTAGCATTGAATGACAGCCAGCTAGGATGCATCCTTCCAAAATGCAGCTCTACCTCAACACATCTCTCCTATATCATCAAACCATGATGGCCCACATTCAAAGGGTTTGGAATTTAGAGCCAAGGCCTCATCATTACACTAGTTGGATTGTGTGGTGGCATGATGCCATTACCCGCTCTATGAGGTTTCTATGCATTTATAGTAGACATCTTACCATGTACCACAAGCAGTCAGTAGTATGACGTGACCACCAAAGATCTTTGTGCCGCCACAGAAGCTCTGGCCTTGAATCCTTTTGATTCCAACCTGCAACTTTGATTAGCCCAGCTTCACCATCAGAAACAAGTTGCAAATAGCCATTCTGCCAGAGGAGCTCAAATCAAAGCTAGGTTACATTGGCTCAAGGTGGGTGATAGGGCCTCCAAGGAATTTTTCCTGGCTTTGTGTGCCCGTCATACCTCTGTAGGGATCAATAAAATCAAAGAGGGGTAGGTTGTTCTCATCGAGCTGCCTGATATTCTGCAAGCTTTTGTCCATCATTATGAGAAGGTGTTCACAGCACAGGGAGACTCTCCAACCAGAGCCCAAACTTTGCAAGATTGCTTAGTTGTTGTTCCCAAATGGCTTTCCGAGTCTCAGCAAACCTTCTGTAATCTCTTACTGACCATTGATGATCTCAAGGAAGTCATTTTTTCTATGGCAGATGATAAAGCCTCTGGGTGTGATGGCTTCCCCTACGAATTCTACAAAACCCGTTGGCCTTGTGTTGGTCATGACCTCCATAAGGTCTACCTGGAAGCTTTTCATTCCCAATCCTTGGGAAAGATGATTAACCGAGGTAACATCAAGTTTATTCCTAAGGCTGGGAATCCTGAGGATATTTGTAATTGGAGGCCTATTACCTTGCTCAATGTCTCGTACAAGATCATTGCCAAAGCCTTGGCTCTCAAGATTCATTATCTCCTGCCTCTTGTTGTTCGTCTGGAGCAGACTGGATTTATCAAGTCCAGGTTTATTCTAGATAATATTATTGTTGTTTGGGAAGGGCTGGATTGGGCTAGACGCTCTAAACAATGGACAATCTTTCTTAAGATTGACTTTGCTAAGGCATATGATCGCATTGAGTGGCCATTTATCTTGGCTATTCTCAAAGCCCTTGGCTTTGGTCCTAGATTCATTCAGTCTATCCATATGTTATTCGGAGATGCCTTGGCCTGTATCACCATTAATGACTGACAGTCTGAGGCTTTTCGCCTTTTTAGATCCATTCGCGAGGGATGTCCTCTAGCTCCTTCTTTATATGTTCTTGTGGCAGAAGGGTTTGGTTACTTACTTGCTAATGCTATATTTGTTGGGCATGTCTGTGGTATCTCCTTGCCTGAGTCACCTTCTCAACTTGTCAATGGCCATTTTGCGGATGATTCCTTGCTCACTCTCATTCAGGAAGAAGACAATGTGTAGGCCACTCTTCAATGTCTGAACACCTTTTGCTTGGCTTCTAGTTCAACCATTCAATGGCACAAGATGCAATGTTATAGGCAGTCTTTTCTTCCCGCCCCACCTTGGATTCTTTAATATGACTGGAAATATCATGGCAAAATTTTTGCTTTTTGGGCATTCCCTTTTCCTTTCAAGTTTCGCCTGTGGATCTTTGGAAGGTTGTTTTAGCCAAGATTGAGAAAAAGTTGGCCTACTAGATTACCAAGCCTCTCTCTCTGGCTAGTAAATTCCAAATTTGTTCTAAGGTGTTGGCTACCACCCATGTCTATTAATCTTCATGTTGGGCTCCTTCTAAGGCCTCTTACATGAATTTGGAAAGACTTTTGCGAGCCTTTCTTTGGGCCTTTGGGTTTGACCATTAAGGTTTCTATAGGGTCGCTTGGGAGTATTGTTGTCTTCCCAAGGAATCTGAAGGGCTTGGCCTTATTTCTACCCAGAAACAAGGGCTTGCCTTATGTGCTAAATGGATTATCAGAGCCTTATCTCGCGATGAGGCCTAGAAAATCCTTCTTTGACATTGGGCTATCCCACATTAATGGTTCCCACTTTTGCCAATGAAGAAAATTGGCAAAGGCAGGCAAAATTTTTGGGGGCAGGGGGTTCGAACGAACTAGGGGCGTTCAACCAAACCCCCCCTCAGGGTTCGATCAAACCCACCATCGAACATGGGTTCGATCGAACCCCAAGTGGGTTTGGGGGTTCAATTGAACCCCTTTTTAAATTATTTTTTTAAAACTTCTATAAAAACCGAAAATGACAGTTTAACTGTCATATTCAAGTTTGTAGTTTTCTGTGTCCATAGGGGGTTAGAGTAAACCCGACATCAGCACCACATTGTCGTGCCCTGTCAGCAGTAGCCAAGGCCTCTCACCTTTCAGCTTTCAACCTAAATTATTTCAGGTGCACAAAATAACCTTTTTTTGTTTAATAATGTTTTTTTTAAAATTAAATTTAGTTAAAATTAATAAATAATTTGTTTGTTAATTTATTTTTTTAATTAAATAACTGTATATTTATTGTTTTTCGGCATTTTAGAAAAACGTTTGAAAATTTAATGTTTTGATTTAATGCCAATTTGCTTTTAAAATTAAATAACTGTATATGTATTTTTTTTTCAATTTTTAAAAAAAATGTTATGAAAAACTTAGAAAACTAAGGTAGTAAATTAAAACTTAGAAAAACATTAGCAAAATAAAAAATTAGAAAAATGTTACAAATCTAAATATAATAAATTAAAATGTTAGACAAATTAATAACTTTAAATTTAAAAAAACATTATAAAACTTAGATAACAAATTTAAACAAATTAGACAAAATAAATCCTCTACATGACCCCTTTTCACATCCTATTACACACACAACACGACCCCTTGGGACCCTTTAAGACCACATATGCCCTTGATGACACTATACATCCCCTTAGGGCCATAGAGGATCACATAGTAGATCCTAAGGGGTCATACGTGGTCCTAAGGGGTCGCGTGTGTGTTCTAACACATGCGTGACCCCTTAGGATTGCATGTGATCCCTTATAAAATCCTAGTGTGTACAACATACCCCTTAGTCCATCACATAGTGTCCTAAGGGGGCACACACATGTTTTCTAACACATCTGTGACCCCTTAGAACTACATATGACCCCTTATAAAATCCTAGTGTGAACAACATACCCCTTAGTCCATCACATAGTGTCCTAAGGGGTCATATGTGGTCCTAAAGGGTCATGCATGTGTTAACACATGTGTGACCTGTTAGGACCACATATGACCCCTTATAACATCCTATTGTATACAACATGTACCCCTTAGTATCACACAATGTCCTAGAAGGGGTCATATGTCATAAGGGTTCATGCATGTGTGTTCTGACACTGTACATGTGTGACCCCTTAGGACCACATATGACCCCTTATAACATCCGAGTGTCTATGACATATGATCCCTTAAGATTACATGTATAGTGTTCTAAGGGGTTGGATATGTGGTCCTAAGGGGTCACTCATGTGTTCTAACACATGCATGACCCGTTAGGACCACATATGACCCCTTATAACATCTTAGTGTACATACGACATTTCCCTTAGGACCACATATGACCCCTTATAACATCCTAGTGTACATACAACATTCCCCTTAGGGTCGCATAGTGTCCTAAGGGGTCATATGTGGTCCGAAGAGGTCACATGTGTGTTCTAACACATGTGTGACCCCTTAGAACCACATATGACCCCTTATAAAATCCTAGTGTGTACGACATATCGATCCCTTAAGATCACATACATTAGTGTCCTAAGGGGTCAAGAATATGTGCTCCTAAGGGGTCATGCATGTGTTCTTACACATGTGTGACCCCTTAGAACTACATATGACCCCTTATAAAATCCTTATAGAACCGCATATGACCCCTTATAACTATTGTATACAACATGTACTCCTTAAGATCACATAGTGTCCTAGAAGGGGTCATATGTGGTCATAAGGGGTCATGCATGTGTATTCTAACACTGTACATGTGTGACCTCTTAAGACCACATATGACCGCTTATAACATCCTAGTGTCTACGACATACGATCCCTTAAGATCACATGTACAGTATCCCAAGGGGTTGAATATGTGGTCCTAAGGGGTCACACATGTGTGACCCCTTAGGACCACATATGACCCCTTATAACATCCTAGTGTACATACAACATTCCCCTTAGGATCACATGGTGTCATAAGGGGTCATATACATGGTCCTAAGAGGTCATGTGTGTGTTATAACACATGTGTGACCCTTTAGGACCACATGTGACCCCTTATAACATCCTAGTGTACATACGACATTCCCCTTAGGATCACATAGTGTCCTAAGGGGTCATCTACATGGTCTTTAGAGGTCACGCGTGTGTTCTAACGCATGCGTGACCCCTTAGAACCACATATGACCCCTTATAAAATCCTAGTGTGTACGACATATCAGTCCCTTAAGATCACATACATTAGTGTCCTAAGAGGTCAAGAATATGTGGTCCTAAGGGGTCATGCATGTGTTCTAACACATGTGTGACCCCTTAGAACTGCATATGACCCCTTATAAAATCTCTCTTCCCTTAATTTTCTCAGCTGGCATGTGTTTTAATTTAGTACATGATATATATATATAATGATCTCTCTCTCTCTCTCTCTGAAATTAATGTTATCTCTCTCTCTCTCTCTCTCTCTCTCTCTCTCTCTCTCTCAAATTAATGTTAGTTCGCTCTCTAGATGTCATGATTTAAATGATCTCCCTCTCTCTCTCATTAATGTTTTAATAATTTAAAATGTATGTATGCGATCTATATAGATAAATTTATATATGTTTTAATTTAGTACATGATGTATATATATCTTTAATGATCTCTCTCTCTGTCATGAAATGATCTCCCTCTCTCTCTCATTAATGTTTTAATAATTTAAAATGTACATGTGTGTGTGTGTGTGTATATATATATATATATATTATGCGAGAACTTCACATGTGTACATTTTAATTTTTAATGAGCTCAAGATTAACTATCTCTCTCTCTCTCTAGAAAATAACTAATTTTAATTTTAATGTTTTAAATTGAATGCACTTCATGTGTGTGTGCTTATGTATTTATTTTAACTTTATGACCTAACTAGATAGATGGTATCCTAGGATCCACCTGCACAGGCTCCTGATCAGGAGCCACATGATGATATAGATCCTCCACACGAGGATCCCCCATTGCCCAATATTGCTACCATTTTCCAGTATAGTGACTATGGGCTACATAGGTTGAGGTTCATATTAGATGACCCCCGTATTGATGGTGTGCACAAGAGTACATGCAAATCCATTTTTGATAGTTTGCAGACATTGAGGGACTGCTTAGTTTCTCACACATCATTCTCACCTAAGGTTATAGATTATATTTATAGATAATTGAGGAGTGAGGTGAGGGGTCCTGATTCTTTTTCTGATGTGGTGAGGGTGGTCTCGAAGGAGACCATCAAGGAGAGATGTTTTCCACAGTATCAGGAGAAGAGTAAGGTGAGAGGATATCAGGTCATGAGATGTATCGATCCATGGGTTGCATCGTTGATTTACCTACTCTTTTTATCTGCCCATGGTCATTATCCTAATAACAAACAGAGGATGTTATACTTTGCACAACAGGTATTTGCTAAGGTTCATTGTCAAATGAAACCAAACTGCCTTGATATTCCAGCATATTATGGATAGGGGAGGGGTAGGATTGCTGATAGAGATGCATATCGTAGGCATGATCTGAAACAAGTTAAATAAATTTAAACATGTATGTACTCGATTTAAAACTTATATAATTTATTTACATGTACGTAGCATTTTTAAAGGAAATAAATAAATATATATATATATATATATATATATATAATTTAAATATATGTGAACGTCATATACCTTTTTAATCAATCGTGAAATATGGTCATAATCACTAGAAATCAAAGGAATGTCTTTAAATATTTTGTCCTCATTTGAATCCTCATATGCGTCAGAAATATCTAGTGGCACCAATTTCTATTCACTAACATATCCAAGCTCTTGGTTTTTCCAATCAACATAGTTTTCCAAAATGCAATCAGAACAAAAACATTAATAATCCCTAATTTACAATGCCCATGGGTGATTATTTGTACTCATGACACAATGCAAAGATCTTGTCCTCTCCATGCTCTTGCATCCTTGCATTGATCTTCTATCCACATATGCAAAATGTACATGTGTACATGAACATACATGTAGATCAAGTTGTTAAATTAAAACATTTGAACTAGGAACATTTTAAAAAATTAAAAAAATATTTAAATCAAACACTAAAAGAGAACATGTACCAGTTATCTCCCAAAACACTCTATATGGAATGGGTTTGTATGTTCTCGATGATGATTCACCAGGATAATTAGGTTGCACAAAGTGTTTCTTACACCATTCAACAACATCATGTGCATTGTCTATATGATCTCCTATATAATTTATTTTTTTGCTTTCTTAGAGCATGTTTGATACAAGCTCATGCACCATCATGTTCACCCTTTCCATTACCACTCTAAAAAAAACTCCAAACATGTGGTATTTTGTCATTTCGATGATATCTACATAGTTCATAATATGGCCTCGAAGATTTGAATTGTGTCACACATCTATCAGACCAAATAGAATGTTTAATTATTGTTATGCCTCTCTCTTTAAAATATTCAAAAAACTTCTTAAAGAAATGTTGTACAAAAAGTGTGTCATGCTCCTTATCATCACTGATATAGAAGTGGTACTCTTTCTCAATGACACGATTTTCAAATGTACTATCAACACCATCCAAATCCATTTGTGCATGTCGATAACACACATGCACCATAATAGTGATTTGCTTTGAAAAGTAATACTCTGATTGAATCTCTTTTTGATGTGCAAAAGAGTAATTTTCTATGAAGTCCACTATGGATAGAATAGTTCCAAGTGGGAAAGTGTCTCTTAATCTTTTAAATTGTTCTTCTTGCCACTTGGGAAAAAAACCATGGCATATGTATGGTTTAATTAACTTACGAAAAATTTACATAAATGTTCCAATAGGTATTTCCTCTTCTACATAATCTAACCTTGTAGATTCCTTTCCAAATTTTGTTTCAATTTTTTTATACTTGTAACTCTTGCAATTTACCATCTTCCTCATGTTAGTATCTTCATCTCTCAAAGGCAATTTATCCAACTCCCTGCATGTTCCACAAATTCCTTTTATGCAATTTATTTGACCGGTTGCATTATCATCTGATTTATCACATAAGATGGATGTTATGAATTGACTTGTTCATTTAGGAGGAGCTTTTTCATAGCCATCACTATCTTCTCTAATCTTTTGAAACACCTGATAGTATAGATCAAATTCGATGTGATAATGACAACAACAACTTTCAAAGACTTTTTTTCTCCCATCCCCAACTCCAAGGAGAGAGAAGGGAGAGTCACTAGGGTTGATGGTTTTCACTTAGGAGAGACTTTACATTCAAAAGAGGGGTTGAAACCCACAAGATCCAATCCCACGCAATGCAAGATTGGATTCTATATGAGTTTCAAGGGTTAAGACATCAAGGATACCCTCTTTTGTAAAGAATGTAGATAGAAAGATTGAACTAGGAATGCATGTAAAGCAAGAAAGATTCGCTTATAAAAAGAGATAGGGATATGGGATGAAGCTGCGCACCTGGAATTAGCAGTAAAATGTCGAGACGGTGCTATTCTGCAAATTTGAGCGAAAGTTGACGGGACGATGGCACCCGGCGTTCACACGGTCCTCCGAAAAATCCGCAAAACGAAGGGGGATCTATTCGTCTCTGCACAAGGATTCCAGATCTTCAATTACAGCCGCGTACCTACAACCTACACACAGAAAAGAGAGGACGATTGGGGGGTTAGGGATGAGGGGTTTGCCTTTAGGTCAAACCCCGGTTTTGGAATTAACCAAGAAATGAGAATGCTGTAAATGTAAATGTTTGTAATGTAAACAAGTACTGATACCTTGTTGTAAGAATGTTTGTATTCTTACATGCCAAGGTGTAATGTATGTAGTATGTGATCTCCTCTTCAATGGTTGAATCCTTGTCTTGGATGCAACACCTAGCCTTGAATGGAGACTTAGAATACTCAATTGCTTGAAGGAATGCTTGAATGCTTGAATGCTTGAATGTTTGAATATCACTTCCGCGTCTTGCTCACCTATCCTTCCCTCCTTTCTAGGAGAGGAAAAGTAGTTTATATACTTGTCAATTAGGGCTGGTAGACTGATTTTCCTGACATTAGGCCGACCAAGAAACATTATTTTCCAATTTGTAAACTTAAAGACCCGATGCCCAAAAGAGACCGGGCCCAAAATAGGGCCAGGGACCAGGGCGCTGGGCGCCATGGTCCTGGGGGACCAGGGTGCTGGGCGCCCTAGTCCTCAAGGACCAGGGCCCTGGGCGCCATGGTCCCACCTCCCGGGACAGCAGGGTGTAAGGAGGATCAGGCCAGGGTGCTGAAAAATGCATTTTTTGATGTCATGAACAAGTTTCGGGGTCTCCATTCAGGTTCCGTGTTGCATCGCCATCATGAAGACCCAAATGCAGTCGAAATTGTAAGTGTCACAATTTTAGGATGCTACATTTAGCCCCCACTTTAGCAGGAGTATAAGCGTACACTCATACTTCCAGTAAAGTACAAGGAAACAACATTGAAAAACTTTCACCACGTCAAGGAGGCAAGATACACTAAGCCCCCAATGGACTAAGGATCTTACGACTTCGATTGACAAAGTAAAAGGGAAGATCACGAGGGAGAACCATGACTGTCAGTAGTAAGGTTCCCTCACTATGAGTCATGCAAGAAAGATATCAAAAATTTTCAAGGCAAAGCTAAATTTGTCAAGAAATTTTCAAGTATCTTGAAAAGATATGGATGGGATGTATGCCCCCCTACGTTAAAGCGATCGTACACGCCTCACCGGGGGTGATTGCTTTAAGGTAGTGATACATATAAGAGATGAGAAAGGAGCACGTTATCACAAGGATTTAGCCCCCAAGTGTGAGATAAGCCCAAGGATAATAGACACAAAACACAAAGCACAAGGTGACTTCGCTTTCCTCGGGGTAAGTATGTTGTATGATAATTCATGTATATCATATGTATGTATGCATAATTCTTCTTCATTCCCCAATCAAGGAAGGTCACCTAGAAGAAGGGAACACATGTGTCTTTTGAGTCAACATGAGAGAGACCAAAAGAGATCTCAATGTTTTGCATCGTCCTCAAGTAGACAACACTAAGGACAACAAATAGAAGAATGAGAATAACACATAGAATAAGTAACAAAAGAGAGGAGGAGAGAGTCATCTACCCCCCGATCTTGTAGATCAATATTTCGGGAAGGTAGGAAACACGCTAGAGGAGGAACATCCAACACAGCAGATGGAGCTATCACAAGATCCAAACAAGGGCTATGTTCATACCCCAAGCCACGGTGTTCTTGTCTAGGAGCTAGGATAAGTGCTTTAGAAAATTTGTTAGATAGATGGTTATCAACATCAACATATTCATATTCACTATCAGAATGAACAGGAGTAACATTTTCATCATGAATAACATTTTCATCTATATCATCATCAAGATTTATAAGAATAGGATCTTTAACTCGCACAGGATCAAGACCATCATGCACATTATGTTCAGGAGATTTCGGCTCAATCGTCAGCTGAGGAGAAAATGGAATAATATTAGTTGAAGGTGTTTTTGGGGATTGCAAAGTTTTAGAAGCAGCTGCCTGAGCTCTAAGATGACGCTTTCGTCGGCGTTCACGTGTAGAACGATTTCGTCTAGTCTTAGTAGGAAGTTGAGAAGATTGAGGAGGAGGAATGTTCTCATCCTTATCACTTGGGTGCTTAGGTTGTGGTCTCTTAGGTTGAAAAATAGGAGAAGAGGAAGGTCTCTTCTCTCCATAAGAGGAAGGAGGAGGAACTGCTCCATATAAGGGGGGAATATTCAGTTTAGGAAGGAGACCAAGTCCATCATGACGAGGGGGTATAGGTCTACTTTTAGGAAGTTTATTAGATATAGGCATAGTCACATCCATAGGGATGGGTTGGGAGTCTTCTTGAGGAAAGACATTAGTTTTATCTTTCAAAGGAAGAACTTCCTTCTCAAGAACGATAGGAATGTCAAGTCTGGGTGTTCTAGGTTCACTTAGAGATAGGATCATATCTTTTTTCCACTTTTGATAAGATTTAAAAAGATGATCACTTCGCGGAGGAAGAGATTGGAATTGTTTAGGCCAAAAATAATCAATAGGAATGCTAGAAGTTCTTTCAGCTGGTTTAAAGAGACTATGATTGATAGTAACAACTTCACCATTATGGGGAAATTTCAAACACTTGTGAATAGGAGAAGCAATAGCTTTCATGGAAGATAGCCAAGGATAGCCTAGCTTCACACGAAATTGTTCGGATGATGGAATAATAGCAAAGTCCACATCAAGGGATTTGTTATGGACCTCAATAGGTAATGTAATAGAACCAATTGCAGGAGAGGAAAATGCATCAAATAGTTTCACAACCACATTTGTTTCATCATAGATCACTTGATTCAATTGCAAAGTAAAAAGAAATTCTTCAGTAATGACATTAACCATACAAGAAGGATCAATAAGCACTCCACAGCAAGGTGTATTCTTGACTTTTGCAACTATATATAAAGGACCATCAAGTACCCTAATAATTTCACTGGAATCAAAGGTGATGGAAGGTTCTTTAGGGATTTTTTGCTGCTCTACAAAGTTAATCACTTTCAGAGTCATGGACACAAGATCATCAGGTGAGATAGAGGAATCAGTAGTATCAATCGCATTAGAGGTATGAGAAGGCAATGGATCAGTAAAAATCTAAAGATTTTGGTTAGGAGGAGCTACAGATGTGTTGCCTTTATCATTCACTCCAGAAACAGAAATAGTATTATTATCAATCAAATCTTGAATTTTACCCTTTAAAGAAAAACATTTTTCAGTATCATGCCCAGGATGACGATGAAATTGACAAAAAGATTTGTTATCAAAATAGGGTGAATTAATCTTTGTAGGATCTATTTGCCTTATAGGAGGGAGAGTAAGCACATTTTGTTCCAATAACTTGTTCATAATACTATGCAATGATTCATTCAAAGGAGTAAACTTTCTTTCTTTCCTGAAAAACTTAGAAATAGGAGGCACACCTGATGCCGCATTCACATTGTTGTTGATGATGTTTTCATTGAATTTAATGGACTCTCTATTCAGTTTAAACTTCCCAAATGGTTGTTGACTACTATCACCCTTATCACTCAGAGCCATAGGATTTGCTTGTTCCATTTGACTCACAGTCAGTTGATAATTGTGAAGAGTTGCGCACAACTGTTGGAAAGAAGTAAACTCAGAAAACAGGAGTTTTTCTCTAATATCTTTTTGTAAATTAGAAATAAAGATTCTTTGAATATCATTGTCAGGCACTGGAAAAGAAATTTGAGCATACAAATGCTTATATCTACCAATGAAATCAGTCACTTTTTCTTTAACACCTTGTTTACAATGCATTAAATCAATCAAAGTAACTTTAGGACTTATATTGTTTTGAAATTGTTGAATAAAAGCATTTGCAAGTTGTTCGAAAGAAGTAATAGAATAAGAAGGCAATGAGCAATACCATTGTAGGGCTTTATCTCCTAATGTTCTAGTAAACAGTTTTGCAAGCAACCTTTGGTCATAAGCAAAATCAGTGCATATTGTTTGAAAGGTCTTAACATGTGTTAGAGGATCACCCTTACCATTATAAAGCTCCAAATGCGGAATTTCAACATGTTTAGGGGGAATAGCTCGAACAATGTCAAGAGAAAGTGGGCTCGCAACATCAAATGTGGGCACACTAAACTTAGATTGATTCATAGAGGCAATTTGTTGCTGTAAAGAAGAGACAGTTTGTGCAAGATTGTTAATGGTCGCTTCAGTCGAAGAGTTCATATTAGACGTGTTAGATTGTGATGGAGGTGTTATGTTATTGAAAGAAGGTAGATAGTAAGGTGGTGGGACACTATGATAGTTAGTCATAGGAGATGATTGGAAAGGAGGAACACTACAAGGAGGAATGGAAGGGTTAAATGAATTGTCCCCTTGCATCATGTTCATTTGTGGAGATATAATAGGAACACTCATTGAAGGAATGAATGAAGAAGTTGGATGACTGAAGGAAGAGGGTTGATTGAAGAAGAAGGATTGCCCCCATGACTAGTGATCATAGGAGGAATGTCTTGTATTGAAGTAGTCATTATGTTTGATGTAAAAGTAGGTGTACTAGCAATAGGAGTTGTCAAAGGAATAGAATGATTAACTTGAGTAGGAGGTTGTGTATAACCTAAGGTTTCGGCACAACTCTTCATAGGCATCACATTCGAATCCACAATGTGTGCAATACCACGCAAAATATCAATTCCATTCTTATCACTTTGAACCATACGTTTTAGACCCTCAATTAAAGGAAGAGCTTGACTATCAGGGTATTCTTGAGACATCCATTGTCGAAAATCATCAAATTGGTTATCCAATTTTGAAAGTTGTTCTACAGAAACCTCATGGAGAGCTTCTTCATCATTAAGAGGATTAGAGGAATTACCCATGTCCTTGTTAAAAAGGCCATTCAAATTAGGTTCCATCTCCTCGGTAATTACACCTTGGAAAGACTTAATTCTAAGGCTTCGTCTAACGGGAATAGTGTAAGTAGGGCTTATTGTTGTAAAACTCATGCACTAAAGAGAGAGAGAAGATTTTGAATTTTAGAGGTAGCAAATTTCAATAAAATCAGCCAATCTCCTAGATTTAAGCTGTTAAATGCAATCAGGACAATCTCCCGAAATTTCGGAAAAAAAGTCCGGGACCGTGGCGAACGGAGTGCACACGGTCCTCGCAACTTTTTTCGAAATTTTCAAGGATGAAAGTTATGATGATCTTAAAGCTAATCTGAAAAAATTGAGTGATTTTATGATCTGTAGATAGGCCAAATTAAAGTTGCAATCTCAAAATTGAACCCTACCAAGATTGTTGAAAAATGTAAAATTTGAATTTTGAAAAAGAGGGGGAAACTGAAATTTTGAATTTTATGATTTTAGAGGGAATGCTGAAAGCAATGCAAGTGTTGAAATTTAAAAATTGACTCAATTTCACGCAAAATTCAATTTTGAAAGTGGAAATCAAAGTTGTTGCAATTAAACACTTAATTTCAAAAGTCACAAATTGTAAAAATTTGAATAAAACACTGAAATTTTGAATGAATGCTAACACACTTTTTAGATTTAGGACTGTAAGAAACACAATTTTGATATGAATTTCAATTTCAACAATTTTTGAATGATTAGAAGCCTCAATCCAAGCAATCGCTAGACCAACTTTGACTTTAATTTTGAAAGTGTTAAAATTGATAAAATCAGCCAAAATTCTGGATTTTAGCAGAAAAATACAGTAAGATCTAGCTCATGTCGGGTTCACCAAAATGTAAAGCGGAAAAAATCAAACCCTAGTTGTTGTCCCCTCCCCAACTCCAAGGAGAGAGAAGGGAGAGTCACTAGGGTTGATGGTTTTCACTTAGGAGAGACTTTACATTCAAAAGAGGGGTTGAAACCCACAAGATCCAATCCCACACAATGCAAGATTGGATTCTATATGAGTTTCAAGGGTTAAGACATCAAGGATACCCTCTTTTGTAAAGAATGTAGATAGAAGATTGAACTAGGAATGCATGTAAAGCAAGAAAGATTCGCTTATAAAAAGAGATAGGGATATGGGATGAAGCTGCAGACCTGGAATTAGTAGTAAAATGTCGAGACGGTGCTGTTCTGCAAATTTGAGCGAAAGTTGATAGGACGATGGCGCCCGGCGTGCACACAGTCCTCCGAAAAATCCGCAAAACGAAGGGGGATCTGTTCGTCTCTGCACAAGGATTCCAGATCTTCAATTATAGCCGCGTACCTGCAACCTACACACAGAAAAGAGAGGACGATTGGGGGGTTAGGGATGAGGGGTTTGCCTTTAGGTCAAATCCCGGTTTTGGAATTAACCAAGAAATGAGAATGTTGTAAATGTAAATGTTTGTAATGTAAACAAGTATTGATACCTTGTTGTAAGAATGTTTGTATTCTTACATGCCAAGGTGTAATGTATGTAGTATGTTGTATGTTGTATGTGATCTCCTCTTCAATGGTTGAATCCTTGTCTTGAATGCAACACCTAGCCTTGAATGGATACTTAGAATGCTCAATTGCTTGAAGGAATGCTTGAATGCTTGAATGCTTGAATGTTTGAATATCGCTTCCGCGTCTTGCTCACCTATCCTTCCCTCCTTTCTAGGAGAGGAAAAGTAGTTTATATACTTGTCAATTAGGGCTGATAGACTGATTTTCTCGATCGTAGGCCGACGAGGAAACATTATTTTCCAATTTGCAAACTTAAAGACCCGATGCCCAAAAGAGACCGGGCCCAAAATAGGGCCAGGGACCAGGGCGCTGGGCGCCATGGTCCTAGGGGACCAGGGCGCTGGGCGCCTTATTCCTTAAGGACCAGGGCACTGGGTGCCATGGTCCCACCTACCGGGACAGCAGGGTGCAAGGAGGATCAGGCCAGGGTGCTGAAAAATGCAGTTTTTGATGTCATGAACAAGTTTCGGGGTCTCCATTCAGGTTCCGTGTTGCATCGCCATCGTGAAGACCCAAATGCAGTCGAAATTGCAAGTGTCGCAATTTTAGGACGCTACACATAGCCATCACTATCTTCTCTAATCTTTTGAAACACCTGATAGTATAGATCAAATTCGATGTGATAATGACAACAACAACTTTCAAAGACTTTTTTTACCTTCACATAATATGGCCTTAACCAATCTTTATATGAGGGTTTGTTTTAGTAAACAACACCTACAATTCACATTTTGTTGTGTCTAACCAATGTTTTTACATGGAGATCATAACGATCAGGGCCAATCCTTTTCTTGATAACATCTCTATTGTTTGATGAAGGATGAGTATTATCATTCCAAAAACTTGTCAAGAAGTTCCTAACAACATCTTCAATTCTATCAAAACGAGGAGCTCTACACATAATTGTCCAATTCCCTTCTGAGGTAGTATCATCCAAACTCTTTATCCTTTTCACATATTTTGATATTGTCCTTCTACTAAAACCAAACTCAGATCATAGTGAAGAGATTTGTCTTTTTTGAGGCAATCTTTCATTTATAAAGATGTCAACATCACTCTTCTTGAAATGGTCTTATCTACTGTTCGATATTTTTTACCAATGTTCAGCAAACCTGTCTTAACATTATCAACAATAGATTTTTGTAACTGAGAAGTTTTCCTCTTTTGACTTGTTGTATCTATACCCAACAATTTCAGTGGATCTATTAAGTCTTTACAAATAAGTACAATTGATAACAATTGAGCTTTCTGTAGTGTAGTATCAAGATTGTAGAAATGAGACATTATTTCTTTTGCACTTTTATTCATTGATCTCCTTTTAGTATGTCTAGGTTCTTCACTGAGATGTTTCAACTCATCCACATCCATTTCAAGTAAATGATCTAAATTTTAATAAGAAATATTTCTCTTCACCTATTTAACTAGATCCACAATATGCTCATCCATACTGGTGGTAGGAGGTAAAGAGCCTGACCCCTCTCCTTCAACCTCCATTGGTACAACTTGGGCAAGCTCCTCCCTATGTTCATCAACTATATTATGTTCTTCAATAGGTTCATTTTCCTTGACTCCTGTTTCAAAACTCACTTCTTCTCGAGCTCGTTCTGCACATAATTTAAGATGACAAAGAATATTTTTAATGCAATGAATTTCCAAGTTTAATTTGAAAACAAATTTTCAAGACATTTAGTAAGACCTAAAAATTATGTCATAATAGGTGGACTATTATGTCATATTTAAGACCTATTATTGCATAATAGACCTCCTAATATCACATGTAATAGGTCCTAATATGATCTGCATAATATAGGTCTTACTTGGGAACTCTTGAGTATAATGTGAAATATTTTTGCATACGTCCAGTCATATAAATAGAACCTATTATGACATAATAGGTTCTAAATTTATGTCATATTTAAGACCTATAATCACATAATACTCCTTATTATTACTTAATATGACCACGTATGCAAAAATATTTCACATTAATATACTTGATTCCCCTTAAGACAAATATATTATGTGATATTAAAGGACCTATCACATGAAATTAAGTAGGTCGTAAATATGATATAAGTTAAAACCTATTATGACATAATAAGTCTTATTAATTATGACTTAATACATGACCACATAAGCAAAAACATTTCACATTATACTTTCAACTCCCCTTAAGACCTATATTATGCAAATATTAGGACCTATTATGTATGTGATATTAGGATCTAAATTATGCGATAATAGGTCATTAATTTATCACATGTACATAATAGGCCCTAATATATCATAAATATAGGTCTTAAGGCTCGGACTCAAGTATATAATGTGAATTTTTTTTGCATATGTGATCATGTTATTAAGTCACAATAAGACCTATTATATGTCATAATAGGTTATGTTATGTCATATTTAAGATAGGTATTATCGCATATAATAGGTCTTAATATCACATAATAGGTCCTAGTATCACATAATATAGGTTTTAAGAGGACTCAAGTATAATATGAAATATTTTTGCATACACTTGAAAACAAAGAAGACACAATGTTTGTTTGTTTGAAAGTGTTTGATTATTTTGATCATGCAAGCACAAATCCTAGGGCTGGACAAGATAGTAGTTGTTGAATCTCACTTGGCGGGTTACTCTGAGCTATGTAATTCAGAGCGAATACTTAGGTGCTTGCCCCATTGGCTCCCCTCCACGACACTCACTTCTCTAGGGAAGCCAAGCACCAATCCCATGAAAAACTCCCTGTGGCGAACTTTGTATCTCTACTAAGAACCATAAGAATGTGAGCCGCTTCAGAGGTCTGACCTCCTCTGTCAACAACTAGAAGATTTTTGGCTTCTAACACAAAAGGTGTCTAGTAAGGGAATCTATTCAAGTGGCTATAATCAGCAACGTGTTAGGCTCCATTAAATGGAAGGCCTCCCAGCCTATAGAGGTTGCGCTCTATAGGGTTTATGGGGAGTCATAACGTCGTTATAGCAGCATGTAACACCTATTGCTTACAACTTTCATCATAAACACATCTATTAGTGGCTTGGAAGAGCTTGTCTTTAGCTTGTTACCACTTTGGGTCGTTCCCTCTCATCGAGCCTTAAGGGCTACTCAGGAGGCAGACCCCTTTCTAAGGATAAAACAAAAAGAGCTTATTATTGAAGAGACAAAAGACAAGTTTGTTAAATATAGATCACCAATTGAAGTGTTTGTGAAACTATAAAGACACATGGTTTCAAAATCTAAATTAAATTATATATTTATGGACTATCTAAATTAAATTATAAATTATAAATAATAAACGAGAAAGAGAAGGGTCCTAAGGATCTAAATTTTAAATTAAAACCATGATCTATTATAAATGGACTTAATGGGGGAGATAAAATGTCAATTACACAACAAGCAAGTTAATGGAATTTGAAATTTGCAAATACACATATTATTTCAAATTATTTCAAATTAAAACATAATTATTTTTAATTAAAACAAGATTATGTTTAATCCTACTATTTCCAGTTAATTTACTAGAAATAACATCATTTAGAATTAATTAAGATAGAATTATTATATAAATTAAATTAATTTAATTAATATTATTTTAAATCATTTTCATAAAAATATTAGATAAAAAATATTTAACTAATACTAACAAATAAACACAATTTTTGCTACGTAATATATATAAAATTAAACAAATAAATAAATACATGCTTGCATCATGATATCTTTGCCTTCTTTGTTATCAATATCTTTGTTTCGTTTCGGGAGAATAATTCCTTGAAGTCTTATTTTGCCTTCTCTTCTTGTTCACCGTGCTTTTAAAATAACCTTCAAATATCTTCAAATTATTACCCTCAAAATAATTTTCAAATGTCTTCTTTCATCCAAAAATACAAATTGTTTTAATCATTTGTGTGTAAGAAAAAGAAAAAAATTATGTATATTTATATGACTCTACTAAAATGTAAAAAAATAAAAAAACTGGGTCGGCCAGGGTTCAAACGAACGCTCATAGTTACAAATGGTCATTTTCATTCGAACCTGGTTGTTACATGAAAGTGCACGTCATAATTTTATCCGCTTGTTAGAAGTCTCTCCCCAAATTTTTTAGAGTTCTGACAAATTTTTCCCTTCGGACCTTTCGTTCAAGGCACAATGAAATAATCTTGATAACCCAAAAATATAAGATGGTAGTGCTTGCAGCAAGCTTTCCAACGAGTATAATTTTATTACATTGTGAATTTATTATGTCCTTCTCTTTTTAATTTTATGGAATATTGGTTTTTCACCGAACATAAACTTCTCTGTTCAACGCATTGGGAAAAATAGGAAACTAATTCAAAAAAAATCTTTAAAATATCTATGCCCCAAGTATTGATGTCTTCTTTCTAACAAAAATAAATAAATTGAATTTTGATATATATATATATATATAGAACAAATTATGTTTTCAAACTTAAACCTATGTCTAAATTATGACTAGTTGGACTTCAAAACTTAATAAAATGAAAAATATTCAACATATCATGATCAAACCAACAACAAGCCCTTGATATTGATGTTACAAACCAAAATTTAAAAGAATTGAGTTTTAATCATTTATAGAAACAAAATTATGCATTTTAGGAGGCATGTCACTCTTAAAAAATGTAGTTTGTTGTAAAAAAAACTACTTTTCGAAGGAGATTGAAATTTTTTTAAAAAAATCTTCAAAAAAATTTAAAAAATATATATTTAGAATCTACAGAAAAAATTCTACAAATCACTAATTTACATCATCTTTAAATTCTTAATAGTTTAAAAGTTATAGTTATTGGAAGTTGAAGATTATTTTTTAAATGTTCATCTCATTGTCAAAAGTGGCAAAAAAGTGGGAACTATTATTGTGAGTTTACCCCCTTGCATTTCTTTAGGATTACCTACCAACAAGCTGGCTTGGAAGGGGATTGGTTTTCAAACCCTGCTCATTATGAAAGACCCCATTCAGATCTAGGGTACTTTTATGGTTAAAAGCATCTGGCGTGCTTGGGAAGCTATCAAGCCTCAGCTTCGATGGGCGGGTGATGGTTTTCATTACGGGATATCCATGAATCAACACAACCTCTGGTGGTCACCTCTTTTTCACATGCAAGGGTTGCCACTAGCCAAAATCCAAGGTGTTAGTGCTCTACGTTTTCGCAAACACGGCATTAGAACACCTAAGGATATGTTTTCTAGAGCTTCTATGAGCCTTCGGTCATGGGATTACCTCCAAGTCCAGTTTTGTCTATCTCGACCAGATCAATAGACCGGTCTCGGCCTTATCCTCACATTTGTTACATAATCTTGGCATTCAATCTATCAGACCTTGGTGGAAAGATTGGAAGTGGTATCCTTCGACTCCTTTCACCAGATACAAACCCAAAATGGGTTATCTCTGGCTAGTTCCCCATTTGCCTATGGTCCATATTCTCAACCAGTGGTGGCACTTGCAGTCTTCTCAGACTTCTTGGAGATTCAGGTTTCTTGTTGTCTGGTCTAGCACTGCTGAACCCAAGATTGCACACTTTTCTTGGTGTGTGATTTTTCAAGGGTTGCCTTTGTTAGGTCCTGGAGACATCTGAAAGGGGGGAGGGGGTGAAACAGTTTTCCAATAAATTCAAACCAAAAAAAACTTAACCAAACTTAATGCTTAATACCGGTAAACCAAACTTTATGCAGGTAGACAGTTTTATCCGTTAATTGTAGTATCGATAAAGATTAGTGCATGAAACGGAAAGACAATAACATGCACAACACATAACACAGATATTTGTACGTGGAAACCCTGTAAGGTGAAAAACCACAGTGGGAAATGATAGTTCTGATACTTAATATAAGTACAGATCCAATAGCCAACAAGATGAGAGAGGTGGGTGAATCATACAAACTTAATCATCCATAAAAACATCAAATTCAACCTCGGTAACATATAAATCAGTAATATAACCAAAACTATCAAACATGCAAACTCAAAAGCATATAAACATCATAAACCTCATAACCCCAGATTTAACGTGGAAACCCAAACAGGGAAAAACCACAGGGATTTTGGACCCACTAAGAAATATACTCTTCTAGAGTATGCTTGGTTAAAAGCAAATCCTGTTAAAGATTACAAACACATTGCTAGATGTGAGCCGGTTAAGGGATTTCCCTCAGATCTGTTAAGATCTTCACCTTGTTAGAAGTGACCTTGTTAAAGGATTTCAAACACTCAATCAGAATGTCACCTTGCTAGAGGGTTTTACAAATAAGACTGTTAAGTCCACTCAGTTAAGAGATTTTCTATCACTTTCACAAAATAACAGTAATAAAATCTATCTGCAACTTCACATCTAAAATGCTAAAGCAGATTCCTATTTGTTCAATACAATCTAGACATAGAACTAATCTTGTCTATCTATTGGGCTTCTATACTCTGTTATTCAAATAGGTCTTCAAGCTTTTGTGCTCAGTAATCACTATGTAGCATCCCTGTGCATACACTTGCCCACATACATTGTTTATCAACAGTTTCCTATTTATAAACAATTAGGTAACCGCTTAATCTCCTTGATCACATTTCCCATGATCAATCATAGCCATCAGATCTTCAATCTTGTCCAGGTTTAATGCATCTTTCGATCTAAAAACATTTTAACTCGCCTTGGAACTTGAATATTAGTCTTGGAACTTGTGCTAGGGTATTGCGGTTCAATCTGCGTTGTAGATCTTCATGCCGACTTTCCATTACCTTAGATTCATTAACAAACTTCATCCATGGCTCACCAATCATTTAATCAGTTCCAGCTCATCAGCTTCCTTCATTAAATAATGCATGCAAACATTTAATGCATCTTGTTATAGCTCGGTTACAACTCAGTAGCAACTCGGTTATAACTCAGTGAATACTAAACTTCACTCGGTAGACATTCCGCCTTCATTAACCGATAGCAATAACGTTAGGGTTTACCGACTAGGTTCTGTGTTTGGTAACATAGTATAGTATTAACCTTTACAATTTACAACATATGTATGATGTTAAAACAATCTAAACATCATGATCTCATCATTGTCTGACTCGATAGTAGTTGCCCATTGAATACCTTATTTATCCCCTTATTCATCATATTCTTTCCTGTGTCTTTTACCGACATCTTTATATTCTTTAAATCATACTTCTCAAGATATGGCAACATCATACTGAATTAGAAAATCAATTTCTTGACATCAATGACAAAATAAAAATATCAAGACAGTAAACATCTTTAATTAGTTATATCCATAATCATCAACAACCTTCTCAATATCCTTATGAAATGCCAACAATCTTTCATTGTCTGTTATAATGCAATATTGCCAACAATCTCCCCCTTTGGCATTGATGGCAAAACCAATTGATTTGACCTTTAAAAGATTCGGATAGTTGTGATTCTGAAATGCTGAAATGCTCTCCCCCATACATTAGACTTCTCCTCTTTCTTTAGTCTTCTTTCCAATCTTCAGTCAGTCTTCTCTCAGTCTTCTCCCCTGATATTAGTCTTCTCCCGCTTTGACAACAATGCCAAAAAGTAAAGAACTAAAACATAATTTCTTTCTGTATGAAGTGATTTCCTGTTGTTGTGTATCAACTGCGTCTTGGTGAGAGCATTTTATCTTTAATTCTTGATCCCTATATAATTTCCTGTGATAATTCCTGTACACCTTTAGAAAACATCCTAAAGTGTGTAATGCAGCATCAACTCCTAACAGATATTCAATAGAGTTATCGGATTGATGCTTTCACCGAACTCGGTCAGTGAGTAGAAGATAGGGGTAGGACCCCTAACTTACTTCTGAGATATTCAAAAGTGTCCCTTGGTAGTGGCTTGGTGAAGATATCTGGTATTTGTTCCTTTTTGCTAACATACTCCAACACCACTTTCTTCTCTTGAGCTTCTTCTCTAAGATAATGATATTTGATAGAGATGTGCTTTGTCTTAGAGTGCATAACAGGGTTTTTTGAAATATTAATGGCACTAGTATTGTCACAGAATATAGTTACTGACTCGATAAATTTCTCATTTATACCTTCCAAGAGTTGTTTGATCCATGCAATGTTGGTACAATTCAGTGCTACAGCAACGTATTCAGCTTCTGTTGTTGACTGTGAAACACATCCTTGTTTCTTGCTAAGCTAACTCACTAGTCTTTCTCCTAAAAAGAAAGCTCCTCCACTTGTGCTTTTTCTGTCATCAATGTTGCCTACCCAATCAGCATCAGTATAAACTTTTAAATCAAAATCATTTCCTTTGTGATATACTAAGCCATAATCCTCAGTGCCTTTCAAGTATCTAAAAATTCTTTTGATTACTATCATGTGTGTTTCCTTAGAATTTGCAGAGAATCTTGCAATTATACCTACTGCATGTGCGATGTCTGGTCTGCTGTGAACAACATGTTGTAGCTTTCCAATCATGGATCAGTAAAGTGTCTCATCAACAGATGCAGATTCATCATTCTTTGATAATTTATAGTTGGTAGTCATAGGAGTACTTACTGGTTTTGAATCCTCCATTCCAAATTTCTTCAAGATTTCCTTTATGTACTTGGATTGAGTAATGAAAATCTCATTTTTCATTTGCAGTATATGTAAACCTATAAAATACTTTATCTCACCGATTAATGACATCTCAAATTCTTTGCTCATTTCATTTCCAAAGTTCTTGCATAAAGAGTCATTTCCACAAAATATAATATCATCAACAAATATGGCTGAGATCAGTATTCCATTTTCATCATTCTTCATGTACATGTTGTTGTTTTCACTTGTCCTTATAAAACCAATCTTAATCAAATAAGAGTACAATCTTTCATACATTGCTCTAGGTGCTTGTTTCAAACTATATAAAGCTTTGTTCAATTTACATACCTGATCTTTATTATTGTCTTCAACAAATCCTTCAGGTTGTTCAATAAAAACTTCTTCTTCTAATATTCCATTCAAAAATGCAGATTTGACATCCATTTGGTATACCTTGAAATTTTTGAAAGCAGCATAGGCCAACAATGTTCTTACTCCTTCAAGTCTAGCAACAGGTGCAAAAGTTTCACCATAATCAATTCCTTCTTCTTGAGCATAACCTTTGCAAACTAGTCTTGCTTTGTTTCGAATGACTTCTCCTTTTTCATTTAGCTTGTTTCTGAAAATCCACTTTGTACCGATTACATTTTTGTCCTTTGGACTTGGGATCAGTGTCCATGTGTCATTCTTCTTGATTTGATCAATCTCTTCTATCATAGAATTTATCCAATCTTCACTATTAAATGCCTCTTTCACTATTCTCGGTTCAAATTCAAATATCAAACATGTGTTCTGTCTCAGTTTGTTCCTTGTCATCACTGGATCATCCTTATCTCCTATAATCTGTCTTGGTGCATGGTGTCTTCTGACATACTTGGCTAATATAGGCTTGGTAGACTCTGTATGATCTTCTTCATCACTCGGTAATTGGATATTCTCTTCATTTTCTTCAACATTCTTCTCGGTAAGACTTCTCGGTTGAACATAGACAAATTCATCATAGTCTTCTGGTTCCTTGGAATTTCCTTCATCATTTCTTTTTGCAAATTCATCAATTTTCATATTTGTACTTTCCACTATTTTGTTAGATGATTTGATCAGACATTTAAATACTTTGCTTCTAGAAGAATAACCTAGAAATGTTCCTTCTTCACTTTTCTGATCAAACTTGCCATTTCTATCATCTTTGTGAACATAGCATCTACTTCTAAAGATTTTAAAATAACTTACATTAGGTTTCTTATCATACCAGATTTCATATGGTGTCTTCAAAGTACCTTTCTTCAATTGAACTCGGTTCAAGGTGTAAACTGCTGTGCTTATTGCTTCTCTCCAAAATGTTTGTGGCACCTTCTTTTCAATCATTAGTGTTCTAGCACAATCCACAATAGATCTGTTTCTTCTCTCAGCTATTCCATTCTGTTGTGGAGTTCTCGGTGCAGAGACTTGTCTTTTAATACCATGATCATTGCAAAATAAGTTGAACTCATCAGATGTGAACTCTCCTCCTCTATCAGATCTAAGACATTTCTGTTGTCTTCCTGTTTCATTTTCAACTCTTGCCTTGTACCATTTAAACATTTGAAAAGCTTCTGATTTTTCTTTTAAGATCATTACTGACATCATCTTTGAATAGTCATCCACAAATAATATGAAATATTTATCACCATAATAACTTTGAACTTTCATAGGACCACAAAGATCAGTATGCACTAGATCTAAAATTCCCTTAGAAGTGTAAGACTTACTTGTAAAGCTTGATCTTGTCATCTTACCCATCTGGCATCCTCGACACATAGCATTCTCAGGTTTTTCAAGACTCGATAGACCTCTTACTCAATGCTTCTTGCTTATTTTGATCAGATTATCAAAATTGACATGACAAAACCTTTTATGCCATAACCAGGTATCATCTATCTTTGCATACAAACATTTGTTACGAGTTGAGTCAAGGTGAAATGTGTTACCTTTTGTTTGTGTCCTGGTAGTAGCTAACTTTCCATTGTTGTCATGAACTTTGACAATTCCTTTCTGAAATTCTATTTGGTAACCTGTGTTGTTTAGCTGTGCTACACTCAACAAATTGTATTTCAAACCTTCAACCCAATAAACATCATTGCATATTGCATTGTCAAGAAGTGTTATAGATCCTTTACCTTTTACCGGACATGGTGCATCATTACCAAATCTAACATAGCCTCCATCATAATCTTCTAATATAACAAACTTGTGTTTATCTCCTGTCATATGATGTGAGCATCCACTATCTATAATCCAAGAATCATTAGTGTTTATGTGAGATATTATGGCTTTTTCTTCATACCTTTCTTCATCTGATCCATCTTTGATAGCCACATAAACTACTTCCTCTGTATCTATCTCATCTGATTTATCATCATTGGATTCCTCATTAGCTATTAAGCATGTCTTTCTATCTCTTCTTCTGAAGTCTCGGTGTCCTCTATAATGATTATCTTTCTGTCTGTCATCTCGGTAATCTCTCTTTTTAGTAAAATCTTTGTCAGGATAGTTAGAAGCCATATGTCCTATCTTATCACAATTGAAACATTTCAAAGGTAGTTTTCCTTTATACTTACCTTTGCCTCTCGGTAACCTTTTGGCTAGTAGTGCTTCAAACTCTTCTTGCTTTCTGATTTCTTCATATAGTTTGTGTACTTCTTCCATGTTCTTGCGAAATCTTTCACTTGCTCCACTATGATCTCCTTCAGAATACTTATACTTTCTTTCATTGTAATCATTAGATTCATCAAGATGAAAAGAACTAAATGCAAATTCAACTTTATTTACCGAAGATCCACTGTTATCAAAATTACTTAACTCAAATGCATGTAGCTTACCAGTAATAGCATCTTATGAGACTGGCATATTAGGTATAGACCTCAATTCATTGATTGCAGAGACTCAGATTGCATAAGTTGGTAGAAGGGTTCTCAACAACTTACTTGTTATATCCTTTTCTTCAATAGTTCCACCTGCTCTTTTGATTTGATTGACAATCTCCTTTAGTCTTGTACTGTACTGAGTTATGTTCTCACCTTCATTCATCCTCATAGTTTCAAGTTGTCCTCTTAGACTATCTACTTTTGCTCTTTGAATATGTTCATCTCCTCCATATACAGATATGAGCTTATCCCACATAACCTTTGCATCATTGTAGCCTTCTAGGTTATTAAACTCTAAATCGATCAATGCAGATGTTATTTCAATCATTGCTTGAATATGTTCTTGCTTTGCCTTTATCTCTTCCATATTCAATGGATAGGTGCTCAGTGTAACAAAATCATTCTCCAGATAGTATACAACATATTCTCCAACTCCCGATAGATGTAGCTTCATACTTTTCTGCCATATAGAGAAACTTGACTTGTTCAGCTTTGGTGCATCCCTTTTATACATCTTCGGATCTTTGCCTCAAGTACCTTTAAACTTTTTCTTCCGGAGTCCAAAGCTTTGATACCAATTGTAAAGTTCTAATGCCAATAGCTTACAAGATGAGAGGGTGTTGAAATGTGGTGACTGATCAACAAAGTACTGTACACTTAGCACATATCCTTGCCGGGGTCCGGGGCCGGGCTGGGCCCCGGGAAGGGGTTCAAGGGCGGCACCCCTGAGAAAAGCAGAGGTTTAGGGGCAGGAGCCCCCGAGAAATTTTTGGGTTTTTTTTTTTGATGAAAACCGACATTGTAATAAAAACCCTAAAATGAACGACTATGTTTTTGCCCTAAAAACGCATGTTATAAGCGGCTGGGATGCTTAAGGCATTGTAAGGTTGATGTATTATTTTTGCTGGATAATAAGAAAGATTGGACGACTGTGTATGGTGGACGTAACCCATTCTGGGTGAACCACATTAAATCTTTGTGTTATCTGTGTCCCATTTTATTTCTTTATCTTTTGTATTTAAATCTGCATATAATTGTTTGTTCATATTTGCTTCGGATCTGCTTGAAACTCTAACAATTGGTATCAGAGCATGGTATTCTGTAAATTGGCAAGACTCAGATTTGAGTGGGAGCAATGGAGGATTCCAAATTCAAGGTTGAAATGTTTAACGACCAGAATTATTAGTTATGGAAAATGCAGATGGAGGATTACCTGTATCAAAAGGATTTGTGGCGGCCAATGGAAGGAAAGGCAAAGAAAGCGACAACAATGTCAGATGAAGAGTGGGACATTTTAGATAGAAAGGCACTAGGATCCATTTGATTGTGTCTTGCACCGCCTGTAGCATTCAATATAACAAAAGCAAAAACGGTTGTAGATTTGATGGCAACATTGGCTAAGTTGTATGAGAAACCCTCAGCTTCGAATAAGGTATTTCTTATGAAGCGTTTGTTTAATTTGAAAATGAGTGAGGGAGGATCTGTAGCGGAGCACTTAAATGAATTTAATACAATTACCAGTCAATTGTCTTCAGTAAAAATTACCTTTGCAGAATAGCTTAGGGCTCTCTTGATTTTATATTCTTTGCCGGAAAGCTAGAATAGCTTGGTTATGGCTGTAAGTAACTCTGTCTCTAGTAAAAATACTTTGGTATTTGATGATATTGTTGGTGTTATCCTAAGCGAGGAAATGCGAAGGAAAAGAATAGGTGAGACTCCAACATCATCGAGTAGTGTTTTGAATGTGGAGAACAGAGGAAGATCAAAGGAAAGAGGAAAAGGCTTTGGGAATGAGAAGTCATGAGGGAAGTCAAAGAAAGGACGCTCTCAATCTAGAGGAAAGAAAGATTGTTGGTACTGTGGAAAGCCTGGTCATCTAAAGAAAGACTGTTGGTCTCGGAAAAACAAAGGAGGAGACAAAAATGAAAATGATAGTAAGGAAGCTAATATTGCAAGTAATACTTTACAAGATGCTTTAATCTTATGTTTGGATAATGTTAATGATTCCTGGGTAATAGATTCAGGGGCTTCATTTCATGCTACACCCCATAGAAAATATTTTCTAGATTATGTTCAAGGTGATTTTGGATAGGTATATTTGGGTGATGATGAGCCTTGTAAAATTGTTGGAAAATGAAAGATAAAGATCAAGTTGCAGAATGAAAATGACTAGTTTCTGCAGGAGGTAAGACATGTTCCAAATTTAAGAAGAAATTTAATTTCTGCAGGGCAATTAGGTAGTGAAGGTTGCATAGTTACCTTCTCAGACAGTATGTGGAAGGTCACTAAAGGATCATTAGTAGTAGCTAAAGGTGCAAAGGTAGGCACATTATATCTGTGTACTGGTAACACTTACTCTACCTTAACTACTATAGATAAAGTTACTACAGGGACAACAACAATAAATGTTGCAAGAATAGATTCAATAATGTGGCACCATAGGCTTGGGCACATGAGTGAGAAAGGGATGAAAACCCTTCACTCCAAAAATCTATTGCCAGGACTAAAGAAGATTGATTTAGAGTTCTGTAAAAACTGTGTTTATGGTAAATAGAAAAGAGTCAGATTTCTCAAGGTTGGGAAAGAGAAGAAGAGTGAGAAGTTAGAGCTTGTACATTCAGATGTATGGGGACCGGCTCAAGTATCATCTCTTGGTGGCTCTTGTTATTATGTTATTTTTATTGATGACTCAACCAGAAAAACATGGGTATATTTCCTAAAACAAAAATCAGATGTTTTTTAAATTTTTAAGAAATGGAAAGCTTTGGTTGAGATTGAGACAGGAAAAAAGTTGAAGTGTCTCAGATCGGATAATGGAGGTGAGTATTGTAGCAAAGCATTTGAAGATTACTACTCCTTAAATGGCATTCAAAAGCAGAAGACAGTTCCAAGAACTCCATAGGAAAATGGTGTGTCAGAGAGAATGAATAGGACTATCATGGAACGCGTGAGGAGCATGAGATTGCATGTTGGATTGCCCTTACATTTTTGGGCAGATGTTGTACATACTGCTGTCTATTTGATAAATAGAGGACCTTCAACCCCTTTGGATGGTGGTATTCCAGAGGAGGCATGGACTGGTAAAAAGGTAAATTATTCTTTTCTAAAAACTTTTGGTTGCGAAGCTTTTGTCCATGTTGATAAAGAAAATAGAACCAAGCTTGATGCTAAATCTTAGAAATGTACCTTCATTGGATATGGGATAGATGAATATGGCTATCAGTTATGGGATTTTGAAAATAAGAAAATAATTAGAAGTAGAGATGTTATATTCAATGAGAAGGTTATGTATAAAGAACAGATGTAGGAAAAGAAGCATGAATAGGACAAAGAAGAATATGTGGTGTTGGATGAGATTCCTGAAAATGAAATGCCACAGGTACCTGATGCTCAGCAACAACAGATTGTCCCACAAACTCCTGTAAGTGTTAGATGTTCTACTAGGACAAGTAGACCCCCTGAAAGATTTTCTCCTTCTTTGTATTCTATTTTATTAACAGATTCTAGTGAACTAGAAGAATATGAAGAAGCAATGCAGGTGGATGCCAAACAATAATGGGAGCTAGGAATGAAAGAGGAGATGGACTCCTTGATGAAAAATAAGACTTGGGACTTAGTCCCTTTACCTGCAGAAAAAAGAGCCTTGCCTAACAAATGGGTTTATTGGCTGAAGGAGGAGGAAGGAGGTCAGAAAAGATATAAGGTCAGACTTGTGATAAAAGGTTTTGCATAGAAAAAGGGTATAGATTATGATGAAATATTTTCTCTAGTTGTAAAAATGACTTCAATTAGAACTGTACTTAGTCTTGTGGCTGCAGATGATTTACATCTTGAACAATTAGATGTCAAAACAACTTTTCTCCATGGAGATTTGGAGGAGGAAATTTACATGTTGCAACCACAGGGATATGAGGTCAAAGGTAAGGAGAACTTGGTGTGCAGGTTGAAGAAAAGTCTATATGGCCTAAAGCAAGTACCCCAACAATAGTATTTAAAATTTGATAGCTTCATGGCTGAACACGGTTATCATAGATGTCATTCTGATTATTGTGTATATTTTAAGAGATTTGATAATGGTAGTTATATTATCACATTGCTTTATGTTGATGACATGCTTGTTGTTGGGTCTAACATGCAACATATAAATGATCTTAAATAGAAATTAGCCAAGTCATTTGCTATGAAGGATTTGGGTGTAGCTAAGCAAATTCTTGGTATGAGGATTACACGGGACAGGAAAAATAGAACCTTGAATTTGTCCCAAAGTGAGTATATAAAGAAGGTGTTGAAAAGATTTAACATGCAGGATGCAAAAGCAGTTAGTACACCTTTGGCTAGTCATTTCAAATTGACTAAGGAGATGTGCCCAAAGGCACAGGAAGAGGTTAATAAAATGTCTAACATCCCATATTCATCAGTTGTTGGAAATCTGATGTATGCAATGGTATGCACAAGGCCAGATATTGCACATGCAGTGAGAGTTGTGAGTAAGTTTATGAGTAATCCGGGTATGGAACATTGGAATGCTATGAAATGGATTCTTCGGTATTTGAAAGGAACTACTACAAAGGCATTATGTTTCAAAGGATCTAATGCTGCTCTGAGTGGATTTGTTGATTCTAATCTGGCAGGTGATATTGATTCACGGAGGAGTACTACAGGGTATGTTTCTACTATAGGGGGAACTGCAGTCAGTTGGGTTTCTAGGCTGCAAAAGGTTGTTGCACTTTCAACCACTGAAGCTGAGTATGTTGCTGCTACAGAAGCCAGCAAGGAGATGATTTGGTTACAATGTTTTCTGGAGGAATTGGGTCAAACATAGGAGGATCGCCCCTTGTATACTGATAGCCAAAGTGCCATTCATCTTGCGAAGAACTCTACTTTTCATTCAAGGACAAAGCACATTCAGCTCAGGTACCACTTCATCCAAAATGTTTTGGAGGAGGGTCAGTTACGGCTTGAGAAGATTCACACAAGTGAGAATCCTGTCGATATGTTCACAAAGGCAATTCCATAGGAGAAGCTAATTTCTTCATCAGTTTATATTGGTCTTTTTGATTGATAATTGTGGAATTTATACCAGTTGAGTCCTAGTGTTTTATCCAGCAGATGTTGCATGTACAATAGTGTCATGTAGTATCAGTCTCCAAATGGGAGATTGTTCGATGTGGACCCTGATTAGTTCCAAGTGGGAGATTGTTGAAATGTGGCGACTAATCAGCAAAGTACTATACACTCAGCACATATCTTCACCACGGTCTAGGGCTAGGTCGGGCCCTGGGCAGGGGTTCAGGGGCGGCAACCCCCGAGAAAAGTAGGGGTTCAGGGGCAGGAGCCCCCAAGAAATTTTTTTTGATGAAAACCGACAATGTAATAAAAACCCTAAAATGATCGACTTTGTTTTTGCCCTAAAAATGCATGTTATAAGCGGCTAGGATGCTTAAGGCATTGTAAGGTTGATGTACTATTTTTGCTGGATAATAAGAAAGATTGGAAGACTGTGCATGGTGGACGTAACCCATTCTGGGTGAACCATGTTAAATCTTTGTGTTATCTGTGTCCTATTTTATTTCTTTATCTTTTGTATTTAAATCTACATATAATTGTTAGTTCATATTTGCTTCAGATTTGCTTGAAACCCTAACAGGGGTGAATCATACAAACTTAATCTTCCATAAAATCAACAGATTCAACCTCGGTAACTTATACTTCATCAATTTAACCAAAAACTACTAAACATGCAAACTCATAAACACATAATCATCATAACACATATAACACCAGATTTAACGTGGAAACCCAAATAGGGAAAAACCACTGTGGGATTTCGGACCCACTAAGAAATAAACTCTTCTAGAGTATGCTCAATTAAAAGCAAATCTTGTTAAAAATTACAAACACATTCCTAGATGTGACCCGGTTAAGGGATTTCCCTCAGATCTGTTAGGATCTTCACTTTGTTAGAAGCGACCTTGTCAAAGGATTTCAAACACTCATTTAGAATGTTACCTTGCTAGAGGGTTTACAAATAAGACTGTTAAGCCCACTTGGTTAAGAGATTTTCTATCACTTACAAAATAACAGTAATAAAAATATATCTGCAACTTCACATCTAAAATGCTAAAGCAGATTCTTATTTGCTCAAAACAATCTTGTCATAGGACTTATCATAAACACATCTATTAGTGGCTTGGAAGAGCTTGTCTTTAGCTTGTTACCACTTTGGGTCGTTCCCTCTCACCGAGCCTTAAGGGCTACTCGGGAGGTAGACCCCTTTATAAGGATAAAACAAAAAGAGCCTATTGTTGAAGACACAAAAGACAAGTTTGTTAAATATAGATCACCAATTGAAGTGTTTGCGAAACTATAAAGACACATGGTTTCAAAATCTAAATTAAATTATATATTTATGGACTATCTAAATTAAATTATAAATAATAAATAATAAATGGGAAAGAGAGGGGTCCTAAGGATCTAAATTTTAAATTAAAACCATGATCTATTATAAATGGACTTAAGGGGGGAGATAAAATGTCAATTACACAACAAGCAAGTTAATGGAATTTGAAATTTGCAACTACACATATTATTTCAAATTATTTCAAATTAAAGCATAATTATTTTTAATTAAAACAAGATTATTTTTAATCCTACTATTTCCAATTAATTTACTAGAAATAACACCATTTAGAATTAATTAAGATAGAATTATTATATAAATTAAATCAATTTAATTAATTTAATTTAATTAATATTATTTAAAATCATTTTCATAAAAATATTAGATAAAAAATATTTAACTAATACTAACAAATAAACACAATTTTTGGTACGTAATACATATAAAATTAAATAAATAAATAAATACATACTTGCATCATGATATCTTTGCCTTCTTTGTTATTGATATCTTTGTTTCATTTTGGGAGAATAATTCCTTGAAGTCTTATTTTGCCTTCTCTTCTTGTTCACCATGCTTTTAAAATAACCTTCAAATATCTTCAAATTATTACCCTCAAAATAATTTTCAAATGTCTTCTTTCATCCAAAAATGCGAATTGTTTTAATCATTTGTGTGTAACAAAAAAAAAAATTATGTATATTTATATGACTTTACTAAAATGTAAAAAAATAAAAAAATTGGGTTGGCTAGGGTTCGAACGAACGCTGACAGTTACAAATGGTTGGGTTCATTCAAACTCGGTTGTTACATAAAAGTGCACGTCATAATTTTACCCCCTTGTTAGAGGTCTCTCCCCAAAATTTTCAGAGTTTTGAGAAACTTTTGCCTTCGGACCTTTCGTTCAAGGCACAATGAAATAATCTTGATAACCCAAAAATATAAGATGGTAGTGCTTGGAGCAAGCTTTCGAACGAGTATAATTTTATTACATTGTGAATTTATTATGTCCTTGTCTTTTTAATTTTATGGAATATTGATTTTTCACCGAACATAAACTTCTCTGTTCAACGCATTGGGAAAAATAGGAAACTAATTCAAAAAAAATCTTAAAAATATCTATGCCCCAAGTATTGATGTCTTCTTTCTAACAAAAATAAATAAATTGAATTTCGATATATATATATATATATAGAGAGAGAGAGAGAGAGAGAGAGAGAGAGAACAAGTTATGTGTTTAAACTTAAACCTATGTCTAAATTATGACTAGTTGGACTTCAAAACTCAATAAAATGAAAAATATTCAACATATCATGATCAAACCAACAACAAGCCCTTGATATTGATGTTACAAACCAAAATTCAAAAGAACTGAGTTTTAATCATTTATAGAAAAAAAATTATGCATTTCGGGAGGCACATCACTCTTAAAAAATGTAGTTTGTTGTAAATAAAACTACTTTTCGAAGGAGATTGAATTTTTTTTAAAAAAATCTTCAAAAAAATTTAAAAAATATATATTTAGAATCTACAGAAAAAATTCTACAAATCACTAATTTACATCATCTTCAAATTCTTAATAGTTTAAAAGTTATAGTTGTTGGAAGTTGAAGATTATTTTTAAAATGTTCATCTCATTGTCAAAAGTGGCAAAAAAGTGGGAATGATTATTGTGAGTTTACCCCATTGCATTTCTTTAGGATTTCTTGCCAACAGGCTGGCTTGGAAGGGGATTGGTTTTCAAACCCTACTCATTATGAAAGACCCCATTCAGATCCAAGGTACTTTTATGGTTAAAAGCATCTGGCGTGCTTAGGAAGCTATCAAGCCTCGGCTTCAATGGGCGGGTGATGGTTTTCATTACGGGATATCCATGAATCAATACAAGCTTTGGTGGTCACCTCTTTTTCACATGCAAGGGTTGCCACTAGCCAAAATCCAAGGTGTTAGTGCTCTACGTTTTCACAAACGCGGCATTAGAACACCTAAGGATATGTTTTCTAGAGCTTCTATGAGCCTTCGGTCATGGGATTACCTCCAGGTCCAGTTTTGTTTGTCTCGACTAGATCAACAAACCGGTCTCGGCCTTACCCTCACATTTGTTACATAATCTTGGCATTTAGTCTATCAGACCTTGGTGGAAAGATTGGAAGTGGTATCCTTCGACTCCTTTCACCAGCTACAAACCAAAATGGGTTATCTCTGGCTAGTTCCCCATTTGCCTATGGTCCATATTCTCAACCAGTGGCGGCACTTGTAGTCTTCTCAAACTTCTTGGAGATTCAGGTTTCTTGTTGTCTGGTCTAGCACCGCTGAACCCAAGATTAAACACTTTTTTTGGTGTGTGATTTTTCAAGGGTTGCCTTTGTTAGGTCCCGGAGACATCTGAGAGGGGGGGGGGAGGGGTGAAACAGTTTTCCAATAAATTCAAACAAAAAAAAACTTAACCAAACTTAATGCTTAATACCGGTAAACCAAACTTTATGCAGGTAGACAGTTTTATTCGTTAATTGTAGTATCGATAAAGATTAATGCATGAAACAGAAAGACAATAGCATCCACAACACATAACACAGATATTTGTACGTGGAAACCCTGTAAGGTGAAAAACCACAGTGGGAAATGATAGTTCTAATACTTAATATAAGTACAGATCCAATAGCCAACAAGATGAGAGAGGGGGGTGAATCATACAAACTTAATCATCCATAAAAACATCAAATTCAACCTCAGTAACATATAAATCAGTAATATAACCAAAACTGTCAAACATGCAAACTCAAAAGCATATAAACATCATAAACCTCATAACACCAGATTTAATGTGGAAACCCAAATAGGGAAAAACCACTATGGAATTTTGGACCCACTAAGAAATATACTCTTCTATAGTATGCTCAGTTAAAAGAAAATCCTGTTAAAGATTACAAACACATTGCTAGATGTGAGCCGGTTAAGGGATTTCCCTCAGATCTGTTAGGATCTTCACCTTGTTAGAAGCGACCTTGTTAAAGGATTTCAAACACTCAATCAGAATGTCACCTTGCTAGAGGGTTTTACAAATAAGACTGTTAAGTCCACTCAGTTAAGAGATTTTCTATCACTTTCACAAAATAACAGTAATAAAATCTATCTGCAACTTCACATCTAAAATGCTAAAGCAGATTCCTATTTGTTTAATACAATCTAGACATAGAACTAATCTTGTCTATCTGTTGGGCTTCTATACTCTGTTATTCAAATAGGTCTTCAAGCTTTTGTGCTCAGTAATCACTATGTAGCATCCCTGTGCATACACTTGACCGCATACATTGTTTATCAATAGTTTCCTATTTATAAACAATTAGGTAACCGCTTAATCTCCTTGATCACATTTCCCATGATCAATCATAGCCATCAGATCTTCAATCTTGTCCAGGTTCAATGCATCTTTCGATCTAAAAACGTTTTACCTCGCCTCGGAACTTGAATATTAGTCTTGGAACTTGTGCTAGGGTATTGCGGTTCAATCTGCGCTGTAGATCTTCATGCCGACTTTCCATTGCCTTAGATTCATTAACAAACTTCATCCACAGCTCACCAATCATTTAATCAGTTCCAGCTCATCAACTTCCTTCATTAAATAACACATGCAAACATTTAATGCATCTTGTTATAGCTCGGTTACAACTCGATAGCAACTCGGTTATAACTCGGTGAATACTAAACTTCACTTGGTAGACATTCTGCCTTCATTAACCGATAGCGATAACCTTAGGGTTTACCGACTAGGTTCTTTACTTGGTAACATAGTATAGTATTAACCTTTACAATTTACAACATATGTATGATGTTAAAACAATCTAAACATCATGATCTCATCATTGTCTGACTCGGTAGTAGGTTCCCATTGAATACCTTATTCATCCCCTTATTCATCATATTCTTTCCTGTATCTTTTACTCACATCTTTATATTCTTTAAATCATACTTCTTAAGATATGACAACATCATACTGAATTAGAAAATCAATTTCTTGACATCAATGACAAAATAAAAATATCAAGATAGTAAACATCTTTAATCAGTTATATCCATAATCATCAACAACCTTCTCAATATCCTTATGAAATGCCAACAATCTTTCATTGTCTGCTATAATGCAATATTGCCAACAGGAAACCTTACCCACAATTAGATGATACTACTATAGATAGTATGTGTGTATAATATAGAGTCTGCACATGTTGAAAGGCCAACTGCCTAGAGCTCACTGCTCAATCACTAAATGGGAGTCACACTGACTACAATTGGATGGTTAAATCCAATAATAGTGTACTGCTCAAAATAGCATCTTCATGTGTTGGATTAAGTACTGGTTTAGCTCTGATATGCCTTCTTCAAACCTTCCTTCAATCTTGAATGATGTCTGCATGTATAGCTTTGCATATATTCGCATATACCTTATTACAATCCTTTTTTTTTAATCACATATCAATCTCATAAATGAGATATTACATTTATACCTTAACCTAAGACCAAATGAGTAGGTTGGCTCAATAAAGATATTACAATAAAATCAATTACAAATGAATCAATATCTGATGCATTATGCATTTACAATAATAACAAATCATCTTCATGATGCGTCATGTTGATCTAGAATAGATATGCTTGTCGGTGCATAACTTGGACCTATTTGCCGATAACAGCAAATATGCAAACCCGATCAAACCAATGAACAAATCACCATAACAAAGTGTCCAAACAATGTCTACGACATAACCAAGTAATCTTCAAGTCATTCCAAGTGTCGGTGAATAATATAACCTGTCGGTGAACATAACCAAGAATCTCCAAGTGTTGATAAGTGTTGAGAAGTGTTGACATCGATGAAAAACCCATATCAACATATCCAAAATACCAACAATCTCCCCCTTTGGCATTGATGGCAACACAAGATGGAAAAACTATCAAAGTGCAAAAATAGAAATGCCAAAAACCAAAAACCAACAATCTCCCAAAGAGATCATTAACCAGAAATCAAAAATTCAAATACAGAGAGTGATAATCTCTCCCCCAATACAATTATCTCTCCCCAATACTCTCTCCAAAAGATAATATGTTTTTCCATAGATATCTCTTCCCCTTTGACATCAAATGCTAAAGCAATACAAAAACTAGATCCATAGATCATATTACAAAATACCAACTTATCAATTTATCCAACTACTCCCCCCAAGAAGTGGCTCTCGTCATCAAAGCCAAAATAAAAGATTTCTATGTTAATTATGTCGGTTGATGACAAACATCAACTGTCTAAGTCTCTACAGGTGGGTGTATAACCCCAAGCTGCTCTCTAAGATATTCAAAAGTCTCCTTAGACAAAGGCTTAGTAAAAATATCTTCAATCTTCTCTTTAGTGTTCACATAAACCAACTTCACTTCTTTTGCTTCAACACTCTCTTTCAGAAAATTGAATTTGATAGAAACATGTTTAGTCTTTGAGTGAAATACCAGGTTTTTAGATATATCAATTGTTGCCAAATTATCATAGTAAATAGTTATAGGTTCCTTGTATTTTACCTTTATATCCTTCAACATTTGCTTGATCCATAATACCTATGTGCAATTAGTAGTTGCTGCAACATATTCTAATTCTGTTGTTGATAAAGATGTGCAACTTTGTTTCTTTCTCAACCAAGAAATTAATCTGCTGCCAAGAAAGAATGCTCCACCAGTGGTACTTTTTCTGTCATCTACATCTCCTGCCCAATTTGCATCTGTGTATGCACATAAATCAAAGTTTTCATCTCTAGGGTACCATAAGCTAAGATTTGTAGTGCCTTGTAGGTATCAGAAAATCCTTTTTATTGTTGATTCATGATTTTCTTTAGGATTACTCTGAAATATTGAAACAATACATACTGCATTCATAATATCAGGTCTTGTTTATGTCAAATACAGTAAACCTCCTATCATAGACTTGTACCTAGTCAGATTAATAGGTGCTGATTCATCCTTCAATGATAGTTTATCAATTGTAGTCATAGGTGTGCTTACCGGTTTAGAGTTTTCCATGCCAAATTTCTTTAGTAATTCCTTCAAGTACTTAGATTGACATAAGAATATACCTTTATCAGTTTGTGAAATCTGCAATCCTAAAAAGAATTTTATATCCTCAATCATAGACATTTCAAATTCTTCCCGCATCTTAAAGTCTTTACATAATCCATTTTCTCCTCCAAAGATTATATCATCAACAAAAACTTCTATAACCAAGATGTCATAATTAGTCACTTTGTAGTATAGATTGTTATTAGCATTACCTTTAGTGTAACCAATCTTCAAAAGATATTTGTCCAATCTAGCATACCAAGCTCTAGGAGCTTGCTTTAGTCCATACAAATCTTTCCTTAACCTGCAAACCACATCTTTGTCATTGTTAATGAAAATCCATCAAGTTGTTCAATGTAAACTTCTTCTTCAAGATCACCATTCAAAAATGCACATTTAACATCCATTTGATATACTTTATAGTTCTTGTGTGCTGCAAAAGCCAAGAATAATCTGATTGCCTCAATTCTATCTACCGGTGCAAAGGTTTCATTATAATCAACTCCTTCTTTCTATGAATATCCCTTACACACTAATCTTGCTTTATTTTTTATTACCTTACCATCTTCATTAAGTTTATTTCTGAATATCCATTTAGTTCCAATTACATTTTTATCTTTAGGTCGGGGAACCAATGTCCATGTGTTATTCTTTTCAATTTATTCCAATTCATCTTCCATAGCTTTAATCCAGTGTTTATCTTCACATGCCTCATTAACTGATGCTGGTTCAATTTGAGAAATAAGACATACCTCTTCATTTTCCAGTCTTCCTCTAGTCATAACACCTTGATACTTGTTCCCAATTATCTGATCTTCAAAGTGGCTCAATCTTACATACCGGGGTGTTTTCACTTGTTGTTGTTCTTCAATCATTGTTGAATTTTTAGATGATGCCAGTGTGACTGGATCAACATTCTGTACCGGTGTACTCATTGTAGGTTCATTTTATATTATCTCTATTGCTAGTTTAGAGTCCATGTACCTTGAATTACCTCTAAACTGTTCATCAATCTTCACATTTGCACTTTCAACAATGTTCTGCAATCTCTTGTTAAAACATCTATATGCCTTGCTCTTAGATGAATAACCAAGAAATATTCCTTCATCACTTCTAGGATCAAATTTACCAATATACTCATCTCTTCTAATATAGCATTTACTTCCAAATATTCTAAAATATTTAAGAGTAGGAGTATTACCAAATCATAGTTCATGAGGGGTCTTACTGGTTTCACCTTTGATGTGAACTCTGTTGAATGTATAAATTGTTGTATTCACTTCTTCTCTCCAATATACATGAGGTAGGTTTTCTTTTGATATCATGCTTCTAGCTGCATCCAAAATAGTTATGTTCTTTCTTTCCACAACTCCATTCTGTTGGGGTGTCTGGGGTGTTGATAACTGTCTTTTGATTCCATTCACTTCACAGAATGTATTAAATTCCTTAGATGTGAATTCTCCTCCTTGGTCTGATCTCAAACACTTGATTTTCTTACCAGTTTCATTTTCTACCATAACCTTGAATAGTTTGAATTTCCCAAAAGCTTCTGATTTCTCCCTAAGAAAAGTAACCCAACACATTTTAGAATAGTCATCAATGATTAGCATAAAATATCTATCTCCTTGTAAACTTCTAGTTCTTGTTGGACCACATAAATCAGTATGAATTGAGTCAAGAACATTATTGGATTTTTCTGAAATACTCTTAAAGGATGCTCTAACTTTCTTTCCAAATTGACATTCCTTACATACCAGATTGTGAGGTTTAACAATCTTAGGTAAATCCCTTACTGCCTTAGTTGTACTGATTTTCACAATGCAATCAAAATTTACATGACAAAGTCTCTTATGCCATAACCAACTTTCATCAATATGTGCAATCAAGCATGCCTTCTCATAGTTATTCAAATGAAAGATATTACCTCTAGTCTGATTACCAGTTGCAATTTCCAAACCAATTCTGTTCATAATTTTGTATTTACCATTCTTGAATTGTAACTGAAAACCTTTTTCAACTAATTGACCAACACTCAAAAGATTATGCTTCAAACCTTGAACATAGTAAACATTATCAGTATTGTGCTTACCATCAAAAGATATAGTGCCTTTTCCTTTTATCAAACAAGCTTTATCATCTCCAAATCTCACTAGACCTTCATTGTATTTTTGAAAGGTTAAGAATTTACTTTTATCACCAGTCATATGATATGAACATCTTTAATCAATGATCCATTCATCCTTATCTTCAATTTTAGTTGTCAAGGCCTACTCTACCGATTGAATAGTAGGTGTCGGTTGATCTTCTGTTATAGCAACAAAAGCCAATCCATTGTTTATCAATTCCTCATCAGAATCATCAGTAACTCCATCAGCATAGTAACAAGATTTGTCTCTATTCTTCTTAAATCTTTATCTTTGATATTCAAGGTTAGGCTTATATGTTCTTTTAGCTTCTTCTTTCAAACTTGCATGTCTATCAAGACACCTAGATGCCATGTGACCAGCTTTATTGTAGTTAAAACATTTAAAGGGTGCCTTATCTTCATACTTACTTCCAACTAGACCTTTAGGCATTTTCCTTGCAAATAGTGCTTCAAGTTCTTCCAGTTCTTCATTCTCCTTCCTGATTTCTTCAAGTTCTCTTGCATAAAAGGCTTTCCAATCAGATTTCTCAGATGATGATGATGATCATAAAAGGCTTTCCAATCAGATTTCTCAGATGATGATGATGATGATGATGATGATGATGCATTGAAAGCTAAATCAGTCTTTAGAGTAGCAACAAGACCAAATTCCTCAAGTTCAAAAGTTGAAAGTTTTCCAACCAAAGTGTCTCTAGATACTGATGTATTATGCATTGTTCTCAATTCATTTATAGTAGTAACTTTCATCTTATATGCCACTAGCAATGCTCTTAAAACTTTATAAACAATTTCAGCTTCACTTAAGGTTCCTCCACAACATTGTATACCCAAAATAATTTAATTTACTCTTTCCATAAAAGCATAAATCCTTTCATCTTCTTCCATTTTAAGATTTTCATACCTGACCCGGAAGCATTCAAGTTTTGCAATTTTGACTGTGGAATCTCCTTCATTCAATGTTTCCAATTTGTCCCAAATAGCTTTAGCAGTAGATCTATTTGATAATCCCATGATTTGTTGATTTGATAATGCGCTCAAAAGTGCTTCTTTTGCTTTGCAATCATTTTCCTCATCTTTAGCCAAGGTTGGTAGATTAGGTTGACCTTGAGTAGGAGCAACATAACCATTCTTTGTAACCTCCCATATGTCGTTTCCAATGCAATTCCAATAGCCTTTGGGTTCCAAACTTAAGCATTTGGGGGTTCCTGATCTCTGATGCCCTTTTTGTGGTCACCCATAAACTTTTATGCAGATTTTTTGGTTTTGTAGAAGAGCTCAACAATACTGGAGCTGGATCCATGATTTCTTTCGTCTTTTTCAGCCTGAGCCCTTTTCTTGGCATATGGCTCTTCTAGGTGATTTGCCTAGAATCCCCTTCAAATTTTTCCAGATATGGCATACTTTCAGAATGGAGATCCTATTCACTCTTTGGAAGGATAGAAACACAGTTCTTTTTACTCACAGATTTTTGGATATTAATGTCTCGCTTTATGCTAAAGCTTGCATTTGTAATAATGTATTAATGCAGATTCAGGTACAAGCTGACAAAGTGGCTCTAGAGGTGGGCCATTTACAGGAGCTCCTCCAGCACTAGGGAAATGCCCCTTGTGCGGTTGCCAGAGTGCCGCTGGATTCTGTCTCTATCGACCACATTTCGCCCTATGGCTGTCATCATGGCCACAGTTCCTACGCCTGCCGCTCTTAGACCCCGCGGTCCCAAGCTCCTCGCCACTCCTCTGGCGGGAGAGATGATGCATGGAGGCACCGCTTGGATTCTACTCCGTGTCATGGCGCTGCCTCAAGGTGGCCTTTTGTTTCTCTTGTGACTTTGGCTCCTCCTACTAGTGATGGCTCTAGGTGACCTTCTGCCGCCACCTCCAAGTTTCCCCGCCTGGCTCTAGCGATTTTGCCTCCCAGGTGAGAGGAAGGAGAAGTTGACAAAGATCCTGAAGATGGATGGTCCATGCTAGACTCGAATCCTAACCCTGTTGATCTATGGGGCAAGAAAGATGATCCTAATTCTGCTCCCTTAGTTGCCTTTACTTTGGCTACTTGAGGAATTTTTTTGATGAATAGCTTTATTTTTTTACTCCGGCCTTTGGTCGTGTGACTCTCACAAGGTGATCTTGTATCCCCCGACCTTTTTTGTTAATATGTACTTTAATATTTTTAATTAATAAAGGACTATTCATAAAAAAAAAGATATATATAAACAATGAGCAAATAGTGATAATTAGAAGAGATAAGAATAAATAGGTTGGCAGGCACAGTGTTTTGAATTTATGTATTTTTTATATTAGTCTTTTTTTTTTCTTACAAGGTCAAGAAAAAGTTTTAGTTAAAAGAATTAAACCATTTACAAGATAGTCTTGTAAATTCTTGGTTGTTTTGGTATGGTAGCAAACAAAAATAAGATCATTCATAGTTTTTTCTAAGTGGAGAAAATGTTTAGCCAAATGTTCATGAGAATATTGATGAATGTTTAACCAAACAACCAATGAAAATTTTGGAATAGTTTATGGAAATTCATCAATTGTGAGAAGGATTTTTATCAAATATTTAGTTTGAAATGCTCTACTATGTGTACATGTGAACAAGAACATAAGTGCTCATATAGTTTGTCTAGTGACAAATCACTAGAAATATGATGTTTCTCTGTTTGTGCCTAATGAATATATGAATAATGTAATATACTACAACTCGTAGCACCATAGAGCCCATGATGAGCCATTGCAACTTTAGATCTCTCTAGATAGTCTACTTCCAAACACTCCTCAATTTCATATAGATTCTTAAACCTTCATTCACTACACCAATCTCTACAAAATTCACAAATAGCAAAAAAAACATTGTGCAATTATCTTTTGTTATAATTTTTGAGCTCTAAGGTACGTACCTTTATGATTGAAAATAAAGATAAAAGACTCGAGTGCATCCACGACTACATAAAGTAGTTCTCAACTAACAACAAATTTTATAAAATATGCCTCTTATATCTAATACTTCCGTTGTGAGGAAATCATGTTTGTGTTCAGATCGACAATAACTCACACTCTGCCGAAATTAAGAAAATATTATTAAAATTGTTATATTTATATTTGAAGATTATTAAATTATATGCTTTAATCATTGGCAGTAACATCAAGTCATGTTTTGGGGTTTGTCTGCTGTTCTGTAATACTCTGTCCCTGTTTATCTTTATCAAAAACATCAAGTCATGTTCGTAGGATGACCACTAGCCTAAAAGTCCTTGATTACAAAGTGAATGGTAGGAAAATCAGTTGGAAAACACCAATACATACCCTATTCCCAAGCATTCATTGGTTCAAAATTTGTTCAAGTGGTTTCCATTTCTCATCTAGCTGTAAGCCAACATCGTCCATGCTACACATCCATCGTAAATTATTGGACTATGGTGTTAATATTTTATTGAGACATGAGTCTATTGATCTAGAATTTTATGTTAGAAATGATGTAATATGTTATGAATTTTTATTTTTATTTTTTGGTTAACTAGTGAAATGTATTAACCATTGAAAATTCACTTAAATAAGCTCATATTAGTCCTAGCATGGTTTAAGATTGGATCTAAAAGAATTTTGATATTTTTGTGGTCTATTATAGATTTTAAAATGCATGCTATAATGATAAGAAATTCAAAGATCAAGAGATTTAAAAAGGATGTGAACATAGCCAAAAAAAGCTAAGATAGGAGAACTTACTAAGATGGATAGATGATATTGACTTTAATAGGATGTCTAAGGTCATGTTGCTTGTCCAATCAAGTCAAATTGCATATTGCCAATTAAGAATTGATGAATTTAAGCTTTTATATAGATATGAATATATGAACTGGTGAGATATATATAACTATTAACAAGATTGGCTAACACTATGTCAAAAGTTCAAACTGTTAGAGAGAGCACCACTGGAGACATTAGCGAGTTGAGGAGGGTTGAGGGTCCCACATGACAATAGTTTAGCCACCCTGAGTCAAGAGATCCATACTGGACACAATCAACCACGAAGCGAGTAAGCTGTCACCGACAAGAGTCAAATCCTCACTAGCAGAGTTGCTAGTTTTGTTAACACAGATCGACTACCACTACACCAAAAGCTTGAAATGTTAGTGAGAGCACCACAAGAGAGGTTAGGAAGTCGAGGAGAGTTGAGGGTCCCAAATGACAAGAATAACATACCAAACCTAGCTACTTGCCTCTTTCAGAAATAAAAAACTAAAAGATAACATTATTAAAAACCATGTTGAACTTTTCTTTCTCAACCACACCAAATGGAAAAGGAGTTGAAGGTTATCTATATTTAAGTTTATATAATTGATTAAATTCTTTTGGGTATTAGTCTTTGTAAAATAATTTGATTCATACTATAAAAAAATTGCATGCTCAGAATAATAGTAATGTGTACTAGAACATCATATTTAAACATTGAACATGTAAAACAAAGATAGCAGAAACACAATTTTTTTAAATCTAAGCTTCTATTAATTAAACAATTTTCTCTTGGGGTATTAGTAAATGCTTGATTTAAATATGGTGAGGGTTACGTTTTTTCACAATATCTCTGGACATATTTTAAATAGATTTTTCAACATATAGGTATGCTAATTGTAAATATTAAATTATACCAAGTTTATGTAAATTAATGACTAATTTGAATTTTAGCATCCTTTAAAGATTATCATAATGCTTAAATAAATAAAATTGTACATTGCTTATCATTACCTTGTGAAACTCCAAAATTAACTAAACAAATTGCAAAACAGTTTGAATAACAGGAAGTTATTGCACATATATTTTAAAAAGCATTGACAACTATTTGTGTTAACTTTTGTTCCACAATATTACCATAACATGTTTTATATGGTTCTCTAACTCTATCGATCCAAGTTATTTCACTTCTAATTGTTTATTTATTTCCATCTCATGCATATTGTTGTCCAAAGAAAAAATAATAGAAAAACAGTCCACAAATTTTATTATTTTTAGTTCCAGCCCATGGCAGGAATACTAATGCATTCATCATGTTTCTAAAATGCTTAAGTAGTTATTAATTATTCTCCTTTTAACTAATCAATTTTAAAAAATTTGTAAACTAAAATAAATTTTAATCATTTCAAAAGTTAACATGCAAATTTTTTAACAAAAATTATTTAAAACATGATTTATTTATGATGTGACAGGCCTATGTCAATTTTTGTGGGTATAAAACTTTAATTTTTGACAAAAAAATTAAATTTTCATAATATATCATTTAATGTTCTGACTACTTTCTATTTTCCATATATGTACAATATATTTTTTTTACACCACATTTGTCCTTTACCATCAACTAATAATGAAAAAAATATTAAAAATTATTTACAAAGTTGGTACAATGTACTATGTCACTTTAATTTCACCTACAACCTCGATTTACATGCAGTTTCATTATCCTTAAAGTATATTCTCATTCATGATATATGTATTAATTAGTGGGTCATTATCTTTGACAGCATTTACTCGAGTGAGAAACTGTAAGTCGGTGTGGGATTCCCAAATGTCGTGTTCAAAATATGGCAAACCTTTTACTTTTTATTTAAAATTTATTTTGGTCTCCTTAAACTTTTCCATAGTAAATTTTTTCATATTTTTTTTTTATAAATGTATATTAAAATTTATATTTTAATGGGGATTTTGATGAGGGAGGGAGGTTGTGCAACTGAAGGCTCTTCATCTGACGTGGATACCGTGAGAGGGTTCGACTTTGGGGTCATCCTATTATGAGTGGAGGAGGTGGTAAGGCCTCCTCCACGCTAGTAAGGGCCTTCGCCCTGCCTTGCATTTCTTTTTTTCTACATTTATCGCCCGTCTTGTTTCTTCATTGTGTTGGGCAGGTCGAGTGTATGGTTGTATATTCCCATCCATGGGAGACACTTCGATTGGGCTGAACATTAACTCAGCTCAGTTGAATGCCTCGTAGGCTGAGGCCGAGGATTTAATCGCCAAATCCTTCAAAGATGTCATTATAGGCTCGACCTTCCAGGTTCCAGAAGAAACCAAGTTCATTCTGGTAAGTGCATCTGAATCTGAGAGCGATGGCGGAGGTAGAAGAAAAGGTAAGAGCCCTTCCTTTCCTTTGCCAACAATATCTATTTCGCCTAATGATTTGATGGCTAAGGCCATTGATATAGAAAAATCCAGATTACAAGACATTGCTATTTTCTTTGCAGCAATGGATGTAGATAGATGCCCTGCCAAAAAATTCATGGATGATTGGTTTACAAATGTTTGGATTAAAAAACTAGGGTTTAATTTTTCTTTCTATCGAATGATTCAAAAAGGATTTTTTTTTTTTTTTAAAGATAATAAATCTCAGGTGGAAGTGCTCAAGAAACAATTTTGGGTTGTTGGGAAATCCACCTTTACGGCTCTCAAATGGTCCTTTGATGCGGTTAATGAGGAAATTTTGGCTCTATCATGTCTGAGGTGGATTCAAGTTAAGAATTTTGCACCCATTTTGTGGAGTTCTACTCCACAAATTTTTGAACCTATTGGCTGAGTTATCAGAATAGACCACTCCTTGAATCTAGTTCCCCACCTAGATGCCAAAGTTTTAGTCTCCATCAATCCTGGTAGAGACATTCTAAGATTCATTGAAATTAAAATTGGGGAAGAATCTATTTCATGTTTAATTAAAACCCTAGGCGGTATTAATGTGTGCTTCCTATGTAGGAGAGAAGGGCACATTAGGAGGTATTGCCCTATTCTTACCACCAAGAAAGGAGTCTCAGAAAACCCCTCCAACCAAGAACCAAAGTTTGGCAAGGTCGAAAAAACCCTCCCTTCGTCAACTTTCAACCCTGTTGATTCTCCCCCATTGTTTAATAAACTTGATTCTTTAAGAGAGGCCATTAACAAGGTAGTCTTCTACTTCCCTATGGTTATTTCGAAAGAACTCCTTGTGCTTGATAATTCCGCTACATTTGGGGCCTTTAATGGTGACCCTCCCCCTCAATCTACAATCTCGGAAGCTATCTCATAGCTTCAGGAGATGAATAACGATGGCTTCAAGATGGTGTCTCATAAAAGAAAGAGGTCTAAGAAAATTAACGCACAACAATTAGCGTTGAAGAAAATGAGAGCGCTAGGGAAAGAGATGACATGCTCTATCGCAGCCCCCATGGAAGACAATGCTCTTGACGCTCTGTCTGAGATGATGCTCTTGACGCTCTGTCTGAGATGAAATTTATTGATAATAACAATAAACACTCTCTAGTTAAATCTATTATTAGAAATTTTGAAGGGCTCGAACGTGACACCAATGAGCTGGGAAGGGTGGAGATTTCTTCCCCTCCCACCGGTAATCCTGCTTCGAATTTGGATTCCAACTAATTTCACATACTTGTAGATAATCCAACATTGGCTGAGGATTCGACTACTTGTATTGAATCCTCATATTCCCGTGGGTAAGGGAGATACCCCCCCGCCCTCTAAGACTAACAATGTTGTTGATTTTGACAGTGCCTTCTTTGAGATCATCTCTGCTAACCCAGTGATTGGAAAATCTAACCCTAACAATATTCCCACACTCTCCAGTCTTGGCTTCTCTGATACCAATCCCCCTGAGGATGACACCTCAGTGGGCATCCATGAATCTGAAGTAGAGGCTGAGTTAGCCTCCAATTTCTCAATCACTAGTGGAGATGGAGATGGAGATGGTGAATCATTGGATGAGGAGGGTTCAGATGGAGGGGAAGCTAAGACTGAGGATGATAATAAATATAATGTTACAAGAGTCCTAGATGCAAGAGAGGTAGGCCTAGAGGTTCCAAGAACAAGATCTCTCCCTTGCATAAGAGACCAGACTGGAAATCCAGTATGCCCAAATTCTTTAGCAGTTTCAAAACTGCCAAGGAGTCTAAATAAGATATTGGTTTCTAATGAAGTCAATCTCATGGAACATCTAGGGGTTGGAATCCCTCGATAGGAAGCACATTGTTAGGAGGCTTTTCAGCTAGCACAAAGACTTGGATTTTATCATGCTTCAAGAGGTTAAGGCTACCAACTTCACCCTTGATGTCAACCTCAATTTTGTGTGGAGGGTTGCATTAAAGATCTCCACAAAGCATGAAAGAGGCAAGGGTGGTGTTGTGATCCTCATCAATCCCAAGTGGAAATAATTCATTCTCTACTCTGGGATCTCCCATTGCAATAGAGTTGCTTGGGTTTCCTTGAAAGAAGGTGATTCTACTTTTGGTTTGTAAACAGTGTATGCTCCCAATGACTAGAGAGAGAGAGAGAGAGAGAGAGAGAGAGAGTTGATATATGGCAATGGTTGTCCTCCCTTCTGGACATCCCTTGGTTACTGGGAGGATATTTCAATATGGTATAGCATCATGATGATAAAATGGGATGCATGAATTTAGATTGGAAAGGTGGTGAAAAGATTCACTAGGATAGATTGAAAAGCTTAAAGAGATTGTTTGACCCCTTAGAAGGTATGAGATCTTCTCACAAGGGAATTTGGTTTACATGGTGCAACTACCAGAAAGGTCATAATAGGATCTACTGCAAGCTTGACAAGTTATATGCCAACAAAAATTTCTTTTCCTTTTTACTTGACCAGCAAGGTTGCTTAGTGGTGGTCTGGCCCTCTTCACTCTCGGACCACCACCCCATCATTTCTCAGGTCTATATTAGAGAGTGTGTACCTGAGAAGGTTGTCAGGAATGGGAAGTTCATTCTTAATACCAATTTGCTTGAGGAATCAGATGTCCTCATTGCTATCCACATTATCAGGCTTTTCAACAAATGGAACAATCATTCCAACTCTTGCATTAAGAGGTGGAGCACTTTTGTGGGCAGTTGGCAACAAGTCCTTAAGACCGTTGGTAAGAAAAAAGCTAAAGACATGAGGCTTATAGAGAATATCCTCAACACTAATTAGCACAAGGCCAAGGAATTGATTTAGGGAAATCCTAGCAATATCAATCTCTCTCACTCTATGGTGGTTGCCAAAGATAAGCTAAGAAAGATCCAGCATATGAAGGCATTGGGGGCTATGACTAGAGCCAGAGTGCAGTGAAGTAGAAATGAACTAGAGAGAAAATTGACAGATTATGGATGGAAGACAGAGAGGTTTCTCTTGGTGAAGATATTATGAGAAAATTCATGTCCTTCTACCAAAAGCTCTTTTCCTCTTAGGACTCCCCTGCCTCCCACCATGCTTGGGAGTGTTGGAATACTCTCATCCCCAATCTAATCTCACTTGAGGAAGGTTAGATGCTCAGTAGGCCTATAACTATGGATGAGATCAAGAAGGCCATCAACTCACTCAATAATGGCAAGGTCCCTTACCCTGATGGGCTCCCAGTTGAGGTCTATAAGGCCAACATTAATTGGATGGTCAATGATGTTTACTTGATATATATAGAGAATCCTTTGACCAAGGATCCCTTGGGGTGGAAATCATTAGAGGTCTTATCAAGTTGCTTCCTAAAGACGGGGATAGAGCCCTTATTAAAAATTGGTGCTTCATCACCCTCCTATAATATTTTAGCTAAATCCTAGCCATCATACTGGAGAAAATCCTCCCTAAGTTTATCTGTGCTACTTAGACGGGGTTCATTAAAGGCAGATACATTTTAGAGAACCTCATCACTAGTTAGGAGGCTATGGAGTGGGCCAAGCTCTTGGATCAAAAAGTAGCCATGTTTCTCATAGACTTTGAGAAAGCCTATGGTAGAGTTGAATGGAAATTCATCATCATGATGCTTGAAGCCTTTGGGTTCCCTGAGGCTTTCTGTCAGTTTGTTTAGGTCCTCCTCAAGGATGCCTATGCACGAATTGAAATCAAAGGATCCATTTCTCAGGCCTTCCAGCTTGGCAGATCTATCAGGCAAGGTTGTCCTCTTGCGCCTACTCTATTTCTGATTGCCTCAGATGCTCTATTTTACCTGTTAAGAGAGAATAATTGCTCTCCCAAAGTTAGAGGGATTGCCCTCCCAAATAAAACCAATCTTCTTAATATACAACTTGTTGATGACACCGCTTCATTCCTTGAACTATCTAAAAGTAACATTGACTCTTTAACCATGCTGAAGGTTTTATGTGATGCATCTAGGGCTAGAATCTCTCAAGCCAAATCCACACTACTGAGTTGGGATGATCATTCCCCAGATTGACTTGCCCCATATGGGTATCAATGGGGAGGACCCAATAAAATTGTCAGGTACCTTAGGATTCCCTTCTCCATCTCTCCATGCCTTAAAGACATGTGGCTTTGGATCAAAATTAAAATTGAAGGCAAGCTCAATAAATGGAACAACCATTATCTCTCTCTTGCAGGAAGAGTTCAAGTTTGTCAAAATATCTTGTCTTCCTACAACATCTATTATGCATCTGTTTGGATGTTTAGTAACTACCATATTAATGAAATTCAGAAAGCCATCAGGAATTTTCTTTGGTCAGATGGAAAGGGGTGAAGTTAGATCCACTCGGTTAAATGGGAGTGGTGTTGCATGGACAAAGTCATTGGAGGTCTGGAGCTTAAGGACCTTAAGGCCCAAGGGATAACACTTGTTGCAAAATGGATTTTTCATGCCTAGGTGGGAAATGAGCCATGGAAGGTCTTAACAAAAATAAAATCACTTTGGGGGTGCCTAAGGTAGCAAAGTCCTAGAAATCTCTTCCATTATGTGACCTTCTTGTTGGTAGTTTTCAAGTCTCTACTATGGGCTCACCTGTGTTCAAATCAATCTGGAGGGATTGGGAACTTATTAGGCATAGAATTACTAATAGTTGGACTAGTAGAAATGATCTCATTTGTGGAGAAAGGTCTATTTGGTGGAACCTCTATCACAATAATAAACCCCTAGCGCTCACCCAAGGCTGCTCGGCCAAAAGGTGAGCCAGTAAGGTTATTTTTTGCTTCAAGGATATCTTTCCTAATGACAATCTCATTTGTGGGATGCTCTTTCTAGTAAGTTTGATCTTCCTGCCTCTAATCAGAGGACTTGCAATATTATATATGGTTTTTGTGTTGCTTTGCAACTCCCTAAACGATGTGTTACTATTAATGGCAGGGTTGTCTCCTTCACTTGGTCTGATGGTACTCTACTATGTAATATGAAAGTAAAATATGTCTACAATTCTCTGATGCATAATGATAACATGTTGCTACACATTAACTCTTATTGGTACTCTGATTTTACCCTCCCTTGGTGGAGTAAATTGTTTAAGAAGTGGTGGAGCAGCACCAAGGCCACCAATAAAAGGGCATTCAAATGGCTCTTAATGCTTGATAAGTTGTCGATAAGGCCTAATTATAATATTGATGTTACATGCAATGTTGGTAAAGTCAGTGAAACTTCTAGGCATATCTTCTTTGATTGTGTCATTGCCAGAGAAATCTGGCTTATGTTTGGCATTTCTATTCCTTTGCATATTAACACTTTTGATATCATTATTAGTAATATTCATGGCATCAAAAAGGATTGCAATCTATTTTGGAATATTTTTTCTTGTGAGATTCTTTGGTATATTTGGAAAATTAGAAATGAAGATTTATTTCAAGGGAAAGAGATGGTTCTTACTGAGTCTTTTCATATGTAGACACCCATTATTTTATTTCCTCACATGTAACCATAGTGATGCGACTGAACAAGGGGAAATTCCAAAGGTTTCTTCAGGATGGCCATACTAGGGTATTCATCTATGAGCTTTCTCATGGGTACAGCTCAGGAAGACTGAACACGGAAAGAACTATTATTTTTAATGCTCTTTACGCTCTCATGGATGAGATTAGGGGTAACAAAGATGTCCAGTGCGCCAGCAAATTATTCACATAGCAAGGTTGAGGGATGATCAGAGACTTGTTTAGATGGAAGGCCCACAAGGATGGGTTGCCTAGATGGACTAACCCTGCCAATCCCATTTATGAATTAATTCCCTTATTTGTACATTTTGTATTAGCATGGATGTTATATACACTTGCACTCTCGACTATGTAAACAACACCAATTTTATATATAAGTAAATGTATAGAAGTTTATAGCAACCTCAATAGTTGGAAGCTACAAGACACTATGATTTTTTGATGTAGTGATCTCTATGTACTCTCGGTTTACTCCTTATACTTAATATTAAAAAATTATATTTTAATAAAAATATTTTTATATATAGAATATAAATTATAAATTAAAATTGTTAGAATTATTTAAAATAATAAATTTAATAATAAGTTAATATAATTATATTATTTTATTAAGATTTGAGTTATTAGTTTATATTATATTTAGAGGTAGGTTTATTTTAATATTTTATTTTAAAAATTAAAATTTTGTAGATTATATTATCATTATAATTATATTTTTTTAATTAAATTAAAATTAGACTTATAATTAATTAAAATATGTCTAATTAATTCAAGTAGGATTTATTTTTTCAAATTAGAATTCATAATAAAAATAAAATTATATAAATCATTTTAGTATGCAATTACTTAAATTTTAAGATTGTAATGTATAAAACAAACTATTATTATTCTTTGAAAATTTAAAATAATCATAAAATATTTATGTCTTCAAACATGTAGTGTCGCGATTTAAACACTTCGTTGGTGAAGTGGCCACCGAGGTTGAAATCCCTGTTGGGTCATTGTGCTCGCAAGGCCTTGTGCCTTTGCTAGGCCTTTGTGCTCGCGAATTTGAACAAGTGAAGTGTGGGGATGAGGTCCCCCATTTGTGGCCTCACCGATTCATAGCTCTGGGTCAAAAGCGCTCACATGGAGCTGAAGGACGTGTCGTGCCAGTGTCACTGGTCACGTTAAAAAGTTTACCAGACAGTTTTTAAAAAAAAAATCATAAAATATTTATAAAAATTTTAATCAATTATATTATTATTGTGATTCTAATTGAATATTAATGTAAATTTTATTATTATTTCAAATATTTTAATTAAATGATCTTTAAATATAAGATTAGGTAGTTATAGTTAATTATAATTTTAGAGTTAGAAAAAAATGACTAATCTAACCAACTTCCTAATTATAAACTCACATATTGACTAAAGGAAGAAACATATCAATATTTTATATGTTTAAAAATTATTTAAATAATAAATATAAGACTGTCAACTTTATTTTTATACATGTATACAAAATAATTTCGAGAGTTTTTTAATATATTTTTGGTGATTATTCTATATATGTATAGATGTGTTGGCTTAGTTTATAATTTCTATTGGTTTGGATCTCTTAACCTCACATTTTTATTTTGACATTCAAAAATAAAATATACCCTTCATTCAAACAATTTTCATATTCTAGTATATCAAGGCGTTTACTATAATAAGATTGGGAGTTAAGTCTTAACTCAATTTTAAGTCATGCGATTTATTGTTTCACTTTTACAAAAAAATTAATTTACTAATAGGTCCACTTTGATTATCTTATAACTCACTAATTCTTGTATCAAAACTTTAAAATTGTAAGCCTAAGACATTTAAAAAATAGACATCACTCTAGGATGTTTTAATAAAGCAAAGAATCCTACCCACTCATCATTTTAAGACAACTTATCTATCACAAAGAGCACAAAATTTTTCAAAATTAATAGTTTGTATGTCATATTGGCTCTTATATTAACAACCTAGTTCTTCCACTAGGTCAGTTTGACACCTATTGTCTTGCAGTCTTTGTATCAAGTCTCAAGTCTTAAGTAGTTAAAATAATTATAATTTCATCATCATCATATGTATTACTTTTTGGGTGCCCTCTTCCTTTGCCTTGTATCTATCTATCTATCTCTTCCTCTATCTCTCCCTCTCCCTATATGCTTATTTATCTCTTCGGCTCTCTCTACCTCTTCCTTTCTATTTGTCTATCTTCTTATATCTATCTCTCTATTTTTATTTCTCCATTGCCCTCTATCTATCCCTCTATCTATTTCTTTCCCTCATCTTCCCCTCTATCTCATTACACTTTGGATGAGAACTTGATGCTATGCCTCTCTTGTCAAGACATACCCATAAAAGATATATGTAAACAGTGAGCCAATAGTGGCCTTTAGAAGAGATAAAGAATAGATAGGGTGGGAGGTACAATTCTCTGCTATGCGTATATGTGAACAAAAATGCAAGTGCTCATATATATTTTTTCTACTGACAAATCACTGGCAATATGATTTTTCTTTATTCATGTCTAATAAATATAGTGATAATATATTAGATTACAACCCATACCATCATTGATCCCATGACCAGCCCCTGCAACTTTAGATCTCTCTTGATACTATTCTTCCAAACACTCCTCAATTTCATATAGATTCTTAAACCTTCATTCACTACACTATTCTCTGCAAAAAAATTCACAGAAAACAATAAAAAGTTGTGCAATTAACTTTTGTAATCGTTTTTCAACCAAAAAAAAAATAAAAATGGAAACAACTATATATTTGGCAGGCAGAAGCCAGATGAATGATGGCCTCTATCCGCTATAATATTTAGTGGGAAATTATATTTATGTTCAGAATCCTCATATTGACTATCTCAACATTGATAAGAAATAAAAATATATATAAAACAGGTTGGGACAAGGTTGTCAGGCGTATATAATATATTTATAATAATTTAAATTGTTATGCACCCTTACAAAATCTCAAAGGAGATATTTCAAGTAGAAAAAATGAACATGATGAACATGAATTTATTTACGAACAAGAAGTAATATAATAAATAAGATATATTTGATGGGCTCTTTTTCCGGATCTTCACAAAATAATTTAAATTTGGAACGAGCGAGCACGTATATGATTGAAAAATAAACATGGATTTATATTAACAGTCAAAAAAATTCAGTAGAAAACAGAGTAATGAAAAACACTTTGCACAGAAAAAACACAGCACCAAACAATACTTGAAATTAAATTACTTGCATACAATTATACAGCTGTGTGTTATTTTTATTCATACTCATACTTCGTATTTAAGGGAGATTATTATGTTTATAGATCTCTTAGAGATCTCTAGAAAATTCTGTATATAATGAACTGGGAAGTCGGTGCAGAATTATCTAGTAGACAAAAGTTTCTGGAGGATACTATGCTGGAAAGCTCCATAATTAATGAGATACCTACTCCATCAATGTAGTCAGAATAAACATTATTTCTAACACCCCCCATAATTTTTATTTGGAGAGAATAGAAACTTCCCTGAGATGTAACATGTCTCTTAGTTTGACAAATTTTACAATAGGTAGTGCTTTTGTAAATATGTCTGCAATTTGGTCTTCTATTCGACAAAATTGTAGCTCCACCACTTGACTTTCAATTAGGTCTCGAACAAAATGATGATGCATTTCTATATGTTTAGATCAGACATGCTATACGAGATTTTTTGCTAGCTTAATAGTGCTTTAATTATCACAAAATATTATAGTGGGAGAATCTTGTGGATGATATGTTTTTTTAAGTAGTCTTCTAAGCCACAATGCTTCCTGAGATGCCTTTGATGAACCAATATATTCAGCCTCTGTTGATTGCTTCTTGTTGCTCCAAGAAATCGGTCCTGACCCAAGATGAAAGATGCGTTGCTATTATGGATGTGTTACATTAGTTTTGTCATTGATGCCAACACTTATCCTTCTGGAGATCTTTGGTTATGTTGAACCGACACATTGTGTTCACCGGCAAGTTCAGTGACTTATGCACAGTCACTGTTATATTGTTCACCGGCAGGTTATATTTTTCACCGGCAGGTTATATAGTTCACTGGCACTAAGGATGACTTGTTATCATCTGGAGATCACTTGGTTATGTCGAAAAAATGGTTTGGATACTCGGTTTTGGTATTTTGGTTAATGGTCTAATTGGGTTGACATATTTGTTGTTACCGGCTAATTGGTCTAGGTTATGGACCAGTATGCATTATCTATTCCAAATCAGCACGACACGTTATGGAGATGATTTATTGATTGGATATTGTTGTAAATATATTGAGCCGACATGATGCATCGCATCTTAACTTGTTTGTAATTGATTTTATTGTAATATTCTTAGTGAGCCGACCTACACATTTGGTCTTAGGTTTTGTATATATGTAAGATCTCAATTGATGAGATATAGGATATGGGACATGGTATGTAAGGTTATGGTATTGTAACATGGTATATGCGAATATTGAAGATCATATGAGCAGACCATAGAGAAGGTTCAAGGAAGGTTTGAAGGTGATTATCAGAGCTTAACCGGTACTGAATCCAGCATTGGAGATGCCATTTTGAGTAGTACATTATTCTAGGATTTAACTATCCTATTGTAGTCATTGCGACTCCCATTTGAGCAATGTGCTCTAGGTGGTTGGCCTTTTTGCATGTGCAAACCCCATTTGTATACACATACTATCTGTAGTAGTATCATCTGATTGTGGGTAAGGTTTCCCATTGTGGTTTTTCCCCTTACAGGGTTTCCACGTTAAAATCTTTGTGTTATGTGTTGTGGATGTTGTTTCTCTTTCTATTTCATGCATTAAGTTTCATTTGTATTGATATTAACTGTTAATCTATTAACCGGCATTAAGTTCAAGGTTTACCGGTATTAAGTATCAAGTTTGATTAAGTTGTATTTGGGTTGAAATTCATAGTCAACTGATTCACAAACCCCCCCACCCCCTCTCAGTTGCCTTTTGAGTCCTAACAATTGGTATCAGAGCTTAGTCCTCTTTTTGCAGAAGCCTAACAGCTTGAGGAGATCCTATGGCGACTAACAATTTCAGGAAGGACAGTCTAAAACTTGATGGAATCAACTATGGTATATGGAAGATTAGAATGGAGACACATCTGAATTGCATTGGAAGAGACATATGGGAAGTTACAAAGAATGGCTATGTTGGTCCTACACCGAATCAACCTAATCCACCAACATTGGGTAAAGATCGAGAAAATGATTGCAAAGCAAGAGAAGCACTTTTGAGCGCATTATCAGATCAGCAAATCATGGGATTATCAGACCGATCTACTGCTAAAGCTATTTGGGATGAATTGGAGACATTGAATGAAGAACATACCACTGTCAAAATTACAAAACTGGAATGTTTCTGGGTCAGGTGTGAAAATTTGAAAATGGAAGAAGATGAAAGAATTTCTGCTTTTATGGAAAGAGTTAATGAAATTGTTTTAGGAATACAATGTTGTGGAGGATCCTTAAGTAAAGATGAAATTGTTTCTAAAGTTTTAAGAGCATTGCCACCAACATACAAAGTGAAAGTAACTGCTATTAATAAGTTGAAAACAATTCCTAATACATCAATATCTAGAGATACCTTGGTTGGAAAACTTTCAGCATTTCAGCTTAAGGAATTTGGTCCTGTTGCTACAATTAAAACAGATTTGGCCTTCAAAGCATCATCATCTGCAACATCATCATCATCATCTAAAAAATCTGATTGGAAAGCACTTTATGCAAGAGAACTTGAAGATATCAGAAGGGAAAATGAAGAACTGGAAGAACTTGAAGCACTATTTGCAAGGAAAATGCCTAAAGGTCCAGTTGGAAGTAAGTATGAAGGTACAACACCATTTAAATGTTTTAATTGCAATAAAGTTGGTCATATAGCATCTAGATGTCCTGACAGACATGCAAGATTGAGAGAGGAAGCTAAAAGAACATATAAGCCTAACCCTGAATATCAGAGATACAGATTTAAGAAGATTAGAGACAAATCTTGTTACTATGCTGATGAAGGAGTTACTGATGATTCTGATGAAGAACTGATAGACAATGGATGGGATTTTGTTGCAATAAAAGAAGATCAACCGGCACCTACTATTCCACCGGTAGAGCAGGCCCTGGCAGCTAAAATTGAAGAAAACGATGAATGGATCATAGATTCTAGATGTTCACATCATATGACTGGTGATAAAAGTAAATTCTTATCTTTTTAGGAATATAGTGGAGGTCTACTATGATTCGGGGATGATAAAGCTTGTTTGATCAAAGGAAAAGGCATTATATCTTTGGATGGTAAGCACAATGCTGACAATGTTTATTATGTTGAAGGTTTGAAGCATAATCTTTTGAGTGTTGGTGAATTAGTTGAAAAGGGTTTTTAGTTATAGTTCAAGAATGGTAAAAGCAAAATCATGAACAGAACTGGATTGGAGATTGCAACAGGTAATCAGACTAAAGGTAATATCTTTCATTTGAACAACAATTATAAGATATGCTTGATTGCACATATTGATGAAAGTTGGTTATGGCATAAGAGACTTTGTCATGTAAATTTTGATTGCATTGTAAAAATTAGTTCAACTAAGGTAGTAAGGGATTTGCCTAAGATTGTGAAACCTCATAATCCGGTATGTAAGGAATGTCAAATGGGAAAGCATGTTAGAACAACTTTTAAGAGTATTTCTGAGAAATACAATAATGTTCTTGATTTAATCCATACTGACTTGTGTGGTCCGGCAAGAACAAGAAGTCTATAGGGAGATAGATACTTTATGCTAATCATTGATGATTATTCTAGAATGTGTTGGGTTACTTTTCTCATGGAGAAATCAGAAGCTTTTGGAAAATTTAAACTATTCAAGGCAATGATAGAAAATGAAGCCGGTAAGAAAATCAAATGTTTGAGATCTGATCAAGGAGGAGAATTTACAACTAAGGAGTGTAATACATTTTGTGAAGTGAATGGAATCAGAAGACAACTATCAGCACCCTAGACACCTCAGCAAAATGGAATTATGGAAAGGAAGAACAGAACTATTCTGGAAACAACTAGAAGCATGATATTGGAAGCAAATCTACCTCATGTGTATTGGAGAGAAGTAGTGAATACAACGGTTTACACTTTTAACAGAGTTCACATCAAAGGTGAAACCGATAAAACCCCTTATGAACTATGGTTTGGTAATACTCCTACAATAATACTTCAGAATTTTTGGAAGCAAATGTTATATTAGGACAGATGAGTATATTGGTAAATTTGATCCTAGAAATGATATAGGAATATTTCTTGGTTATTCATCTAAGAGAAAGGCATATAGATGTTTTGATAAAAGATTGTAGAAAATCATTGAGAGTGCTAATGTGAAGATAGACGCACAATTTAGAAGAAATTCAAGGTCTGTAGATTTTGAATCGACAGTTGAGGTGATCATAAATGAACCTATACATACTGCACCAGTACAGAGTGTGGGTCCAGACACACCAGCATCATCAGAGAATTCCACAGTGACTGAAGAACAACAGCATGTGAATAAACCCATGTATGTAAGACTGAATCACTCAGAAAATCAAATAATTGGGAATAAGTATCAAGGTGTTATGACAAGAGGAAGACTAGCAAATAAAGAGGTATGTTTAATTTCTCAAATTGAACCGGCATCTGTTATTGAAGCTTGTCAAGATGAACATTGGATTAAAGCAATGGAAGATTAACTAGAACAAATTGAAAAGAACAATACATGGACATTAGTTCCCCGGTCTAAAGACAAAAATGTAATTTGAACTAAATGGGTATTAGGAATAAAATTAATGAAGATGGTAAGCTAATTAGGAAAAAAACAAGATTAGTGTGTAAAGGATATTCACAGAAAGAGGGAATTGATTATAATGAAACCTTTGCACCGGTAGCTAGAATTGAGGCAGTCAGATTATTTCTTGCATTTGCAGCTCACAAGAACTATAAAGTATATCAGATGGATGTAAAATGTGCATTTCTGAATGGTGATCTTGAAGAGGAAGTTTACATTGAACAACCTAATGGATTTTCATTGACAAATGATAAAGATATGGTTTATAGATTAAGGAAAGCTTTGTATGGATTGAAGCAAGCTCCTAGAGCTTGGTATGCTAGACTAGACAAATATCTTTTGAAGCTTGGATACACTAAAGGTAATGTTGGCAGCAACTTATATTTCAAAGTGACTAATGATGACATCTTGGTTATTGAATTTTTTGTTGATGATATCATTTTTGGAGGAGAAGATGGATTGTGTAAAGACTTTTCTAACAAAATGCAGGAAGAATTTGAAATGTCTATGATTGGGGAGGAGCAAGTGCAAGGTAATGAGTCACAAATTCGCGGAAGTCCACGCGTTGGAAAATGCGCTCTTATAAACGGGGGCCCGTTTTCAAAAAACGAGGGCCCGTTTATGCTTTGGGCTCCCGAGCCGAAAGGTAACGGGGGTCGAAAGCAAAAAAAAATGGGCCTCCATTTTGTTCTAAAACAGGGGCCCGCTTTTAAACAAAACGGGGGCCCATTTTGTTTAAAAGCGGGCCCCCGTTTCTAAATGGCATTTTTCCTTTTTTTTCCACAAGCCGCCCTTGTTTGAAAATGGGGGCCTGTTTTGTGGAAGTTGATTCCACAACCCACCACTTGGCTCAGGATTAGGCCCGGGATAGGCCTGGGATGGCCACACTTGAGACATGGACCTGCAAATTCAAATCTCCATGAATGAAAGCACAAATATGAACTTCAGAAATAGTTTACGTGCCTCTAATCAAAGAATTTTTATACGAAATTAAAACCCATTTCAGATTATACTGTCTAGATTCTAAATATGTAAATTTATTTAAAAATTGATTATTTTAACTATTTTTCATTTAATTTATACTAAATCGGGTCCATAAATTTGAAATATTAACTAATTTTGTTAATTTAATAACTTTTTTATTTTAAAGAATTTTGAAAAAAAAATTATATGTCATCAATCTACACAAAATTCTTTTGTATTTAAAAAGAAAAAGAAAATCAAAAAATGTTAAGTCTACATCAAATTATGTGGGTCGTACACGTCAAATTTTTAAAAAGATAATTACAGCCATTAAAAAATTAATTAAAAAAAAAAAATTAGAAAAAAAAATACAAAAAAATATGCTCATCAATCTTCAGTGTATTACAAACCATTTCCCAAAACGGTTTGAGAAAATAATTTTAATTGTGTCAAAAAGTGTGGGTCGTACACATGCATGGTATGGTCCTGAAACAGGCATTTTTAAAACATAGTTTTCATAACTCCATTCAAAAAGTTATTTTTTATTATGTGGGCATTAAAATAAATTATATATTTGGAAAGTACAGTTAGAGGGCTATCTTTTATGTTACTGACTTTTTCCAAGATTCAATCTCTAAGTGTTTCAAAATTTAAGCTCAAATGAGACAAAATCTGAAAATCAGGGAAAACACTTCCACTTTTTGGCCAAAAAGTGGACTCATCTTCTTGCACTGACCAAGAGATAAAATTATTTTTAGGATTGCAGATTTCACAAATTGATAAAGGTATATTCATATGTCAAACAAAATACTTGAAGGAACTATTGAAGAAATGTGGTATGGAAAACTCTTGACCGGTAAGTACTCCTATGACTACAACTGACAAATTGAGACATTGAAGGATGATTAAGCTCCTATTAATCTGACAAGATACAAATCTATGATTGGAGGTTTACTGCATTTAACACAAACAAGACTTGATATAATGAATGCAATATGTATTGTTTTAAGATTTCAGAGTAATCCTAAAGAAAATCATGAATCAGTAATAAAAAGGATTTTCTGGTATCTACAAGGCACAACAAATCTTGGTTTATGGTATCCTAAAGATGAAACTTTTGGTTTATGTGCATACACCGATGCAAATTGGGCAAGAGATGTAGATGACAGAAAAAACACCACTGGCTGAGCATTCTTTCTTGGTAGAAGATTGATTTCATGGTTGAACAAGAAGCAGAGTTGTACATCATTATCAACCGCAGAATCAAAATATGTTGCAGCAACAACTAATTGTACTCAAGTATTATGGATTAAACAAATGTTGAAGGACATCAAGGTAAAATGCAAAGAACCTATAATCATTTATTGTGATAATTCAGCAGCAATTGATATATCAAATAATCCGATATTCCACTCTAAGACTAAACATGTTTCTATCAAATATAATTTTCTGAAAGAGAATGTTGAAGCAAAAGAAGTAAGATTGGTTTATGTGAATACTAAAGAACAGATTGCAGATATCTTTACTAAGCCTTTGCCTAAGGAAACTTTTGAATATCTCAGAGAGCAGCTTGGGGTAATACCCTCACTAGTAGAGACTTAGACAGTTGAAGATTGGCATCAAACCACTAGAAAATAACAGAGAAACCTTTTTTCAACTTTGATGGAGGAGAGATACTTCTCAGGGGGAGTAGTTGGTTATATTAATTGGTCATATTAGTTGGTTATGTGTTCTAATATTTGTATTGCTTTTTCATTTGATGTCAAAGGGGGAGAGATATCTATGGAAAAATTTGTATTTAGGAAAGATTATCCTTGGGGAAGAGATTATTCATTGAGGGAGAGATATATACTCTCTGCATTTTGATTTTGATTTCTGGTATTGATCTATTCTGGAGATTGTTGGTTTTTGGTTTTTGGCATTATGTTTTGGCACTTAGATGTTTTTCCATCTTGTGTTGCCATCAATGCCAAAGGGGGAGATTGTTGGTATTATGGATGTGTTGCATTAGTTTTTTCATTGATGTCAACACTTATCCTTCTAGAGATCTTTGGTTATGTTGAACTGACACATTGCGTTTACCGACAAGTTCAGTGACTTATGCACAGTCACCATTATATTGTTCACCGGCAGGTTATATTGTTCACCGGCATTGAGGATGACTTGTTATCATCTGGAGATCACTTGGTTATGTCAAAGACATGGTTTGGATACTTGGTTTTGGTATTTTGGTTAATGGTCTAATTGGGTTGACATATTTATTGTTACCAGCTAATTGGTCTAGGTTATGGACCGGTATGCATTATCTATTCTAGATCAGCACGACACGATATGGAGATGATTTATTGATTGGATATTGTTGTAAATATATTGAGCCGACATGACGCATCGCATCTTAACTTGTTTGTAATTGATTTTATTGTAATATTCTTAGTGAGCCGACCTACACATTTGGTCTTAGGTTTTGTATATATGTAAGATCTTAATTGATGAGATATAGGATATGGGACATGGTATGTAAGGTTATGGTATTGTAACATGGTATGTGTGAATATTGAAGATCATATGAGCAAACCATAGAGAAGGTTCAAGGAAGGTTTGAAGGTGATTATCAAAGCTTAACCGGTACTGAATCTAGTATTGGAGATGTTATTTTGAGCAATACATTATTCTAGGATTTAACTATCCTACTGTAGTCATTGCAACTCTCATTTGAGCAGTGTGCTCTAAGCGGTTGGCCTTTCTGCATGTACAGGCCCCATTTGTATACACATACTATCTACAGTAGTATCATCTAATTGTGGGTAAGGTTTCCCACCGTGGTTTTTCCCCTTACAGAGTTTCCACGTTAAAATCTTTGTGTTATGTGTTGTGGATGTTGTTTCTCTTTCTGTTTCATGCATTAAGTTTCACTGGTATTGATATTAACTGTTAATCTATTAACCGGCATTAAGTTTGGTTTACAGGTATTAAGTATCAAGTTTGATTAAGTTGTATTTGGGTTGAAATTCATAGTCAACTTATTCACCCCCCCCCCCTCTCAGTTGCCTTCCGGATCCTAACAAGATGTAGCCCGAAGTTGATTTTCTATCATCAATGTCACCTGCATAATCAGAATCTATATATCCAACTAGAGTAGGCTCTCCTCCATATTTGTATTCAATTCCAAGCTGATAAGTACCCTTAATGTATTTTAATATTCTTTTAACTGCTTTCCAATGTTGAATGTGTGGATCTACCATGTACTTGGATACAATACCAACTACATATGCAATATCTAGTCTAGTTATAGTAAGATACAAAAGACTCCCAACAAGTTGTCTATACAACTTTCCATCTACCTTCTTTTGAGTAGAGTTAGCACTCAATTTTAATCCTACTTCACATAGTGTATTAGATGGTTTACAATCACTCATATTAAATTTCTTTAATAAATCAAGAGCATATTTTGTTTGAGATAGCATGATCCTTCCTTCTTCTTGCCAAACTTGCATGCCCAAGAAATAATGCATCAATCCTAGATCGGTTATTTCAAAAGATTGTTTAAGTTGATTCTTGATACTTTCTATACACTTTGTATGATCTCTTTTAATAATCAAATCATCTACATATAATACAATAATAACAATTTTTTCATCAACATGCTTTACATACACATCTGGAACAACTTTGCTTCTTTTAAATTCTACTCCTATAAATTATTCATTTATTTTGGAGTACCATGCCCTTGGAGCTTGTTTAAGACCATATAATGATTTTTTTAATCTACACACTAGATTTTCTTCACCAACTTTAGCAAATCCTAGTGGTTGTTGCATATAAATTTCTTCCTTAAGATCACCATGTAGAAATGCACTTTTTACATCCATTTGAAAAAATTTCCAACCAAAATTTGCAGCTAAAGCAACTATTGTACGGATTGAAGTCATTTTAGCAACTAGAGCAAAGGTTTCAGTATAGTCAATACCTTTTGTTTGCGAAAATCCTTTAGCCACTAACCTTGCTTTGTGTTTTTCGATGGCTCCATCTGATGTGAACTTTATTCTGTAGGTCCACTTGCATCCAGCCACATTTTTTCCTTTTGGGGGTGTTGTCAATTCCCATGTTCCATTTTTCATCAAAGAGTTGTACTCCTCTTGCATAGCTACTTCCCATTCATCTTTTCCTTTTTCTTCCTCATATGTGCTTGGAGTTTCAACCTGCATCACATTAGCCATAAGAGCATCGTTAGCAAAAACATTCTTGGGACCTTCTTGGTAGATTTCTTGAATGCTTCTAGTTTTTTGTGTATTTTCATCATCATTTTCACTTGACTCTTCAACTTGTGTTCCTTCTTCTCCTGCAGAAGATTGCACTCCTTGATTTTGCTCATTTGTGGACTTATCTTCTTCAAGCAAAATTGGAAAGTAAGATAATGTAGGAGAATGATTTCTTTCAATATTTTCTTCAAACCATACATTCCTTTTGATATGAATTTCATTTGTTTTAGGATTGAATAGCCATTAGAACATAATGTTATTAGGGATCACATCCTTATAACATTTATATATAATGTTCTAATATAAGGTTATAAAACCTTATATATTATATGCTTTATAAGCATATCCCATTTGAAATAATTATAATCTAATAACTATTAGATTACTGATTATTTATGAGTGGGGATTATTGAAAAGGTGTGACTAGTGAAGTCACCCTTCCTCCTATATTTAAGGAGGTTCTCTCTCATTTGAGAGGTGTGTGAATTTGGAGCTTTATGGTGAGTTGTATCATTATGCATATGAGGTATTATTGGCCATGTGGAAGTATTGGAGGAGTGTCCTCAGGTTCATGTCTATTTTATGATAGACTATATTTGTAAGTGTTTTAATTAAATGATGCTTTATGGGGTTTTTTAACCCGAAAGGGTTTTCCCCATGTATATCTTGTGTAATGTGTACATTTATGCATGTATGATTCTCATTTCATTTATTTTATATCTTGTTTATAATGATTAGTATCCTAAGATCCTAATTTCTAACATGGTATCAAAGCAGGTTAGGATAGTACTAATCATTTTTACAGGTTATACTAGAAGACATATAAAATTTGATGGAAATCTTATTTATGATTAATCAACAAATATGGGCAGTATCTCTTCCTTTCTACTATGTATTTTTTAGAGAAGTGCATCTTATATTATATTAAAAAATAATTATCTTCATTGACCAATGTGATTATAATAAAAAATTTGGCCTCATAAAAGTTGACATTTGAGCATACATCATAAGAGGTAAATATTAAAAAAAAAATCAAAATTTGACTTTGATATTTTTTTCTATTTCATCAACATCATAAATTAATTACTCTAATAAATAAACCATTATTTCAATTACTATTAAATCAAATTTATATTAATTGGATACTTGATAATTGATAAGACCTTTTAATAGATTGCAACATATATAATATATGTGGATATCTAAATAATGATTATAATATCCCTAGTTATATATCCATTCCTTCACAATACCATATAATACATTATAGTATAGTGTCAAAAATAATATTTTAAAGTCATTGTGTATACATGATACCTACTCATGTTTTGAGATAATAAGGTGAAGAAACCATTAGCTTTCTAGATTAGCTTTCTAGATTCCTTACTAACTATATATATACAAAAATATATCTCAAATTACTTATTATATTTTAAATTTATTATTCATTCTCAATTGATGAGTTAAATATCACAAAATAGAGAAATACCAAAATATTTTTACATATTCACACTATACTTATTACTGCTTTTCTTCTTGATAATCAACGTTGTTATAAGAGAATTTGCATCTTTTTTCGTCTTTATGCACACTCTCATGCCTATGCTACATAAGGAGCATGCCACTTCATGAATGGATGTATTCTTTGAAACCAAAACTACAATTGCAAAAATACTTGTTCACATTCAACTTATAAATCCACTCGAGTTCTTTGGCTTCCTCAAACTAGTCCCTAAATGTCTTCTTGGCCAAAGATATTCATTCCTTGAGGATCCCTTTTATTGACAATTTCCTCTATTTATCATGAGATCTTCTAAATCTGGGCCTTTTTTTCTCTTGCACTCATTGCTTCTAAATGTTTAGTGTTGCTTGATCATCCGTAGCATCTGGTTACCATATGTCATGAATCTTTTTGTAGGCGGTTCATGTCACTCGTGACCTGCAGAAACTCCAAGCAAAGTATCACAATAGTGAATGAATAAAATAAATCTCAATGTAAACTATCAACTAATTTTTTTGAGCTCTGTATTCTTAATCCACACATGTGTTATGAGATCAGTAGTCTGAAAAAGTGCTTGTTCCATCAAACTTAGAAAACATAGCATCTCATGACTGAAATGAATCTCACATTCTATGTATGCATTTGATTTCAAAATAAGTTAAAGCACATTAATGCCTGAGTATTGGTGTAGGAGCACCTAGCTTCATTCTCAGCTTCATTTTCATCTCAGGTTTGATTTTGTTGTTTTAAGTTGGAAAGTTGTTTAGGATGTTTTTGAAGTTGTTCTAGGTTGTTTTAATGAGTTTTGAACTCATTATGGAGATTTGGTTTCTTGTTTTCATCTTTTTGCTCAAAGTTGCCAGTTTGGTGTTGCCTGGCAAAATGATGGAAAAATGAGTTTTTTTTGTGGTTTTTGTTTTGAAAAGGTTTTAGGCATGTTTCTTGTTTGGGTTTTAGGTATGAGAAGTTTTTTGAGGTGATGGTTAGTTTTGGTGGTCAATCTTGCATTTTCTAGGCACCAAGAGTTGTCATTTAGGCATCAAAATGTCAAAATTAAGTTCCCTTGGACATGTACCTATCCATACAGGAGGTTAACCAACTTGGAGAGGTATTTAATCTCCTTTTTTAACTATTGTAAGGGTTGATCATTCAAAGTTATGAAGTATTTTGCAAACTTGCACTAGTTTTTACCTTATTTTCACTATGTTTTGACTCCAAGTGAGCAGCAGTCCGTACGCCTATTGTACTTGTCCATACTATTTTGGCATTTTCATGTTCTCTCATGTTTCCTGAAGCTTTTCCCTTTGGTGGCATTTAATTTCATCAAGTTTTGAGTTTTGTGCAAAAATATTTGGTTTTGACAGTTTCACTGCCTTGTCTAGGAAATTAGCAAAGATGTTTGACCAACTTGGCTTCTTGAGGCCCTAAAATGCTCATGGATTCCCAAGAACCAGTTGGTCAATTTGTAAGATGTGTACATACTTGTTTTGAGTTCAAAAATGCAAGTGTAAGGAGGTTTGTGGCCATGAAGCCCTAGGCAAGTGTGCCATTTGGCTAGGGTCTTGGAAGAAGTTTGATGCTTTGCTTTTTCCATAGCAAATGCACTCATGGGATTATCAGACCTGTTTTAATGTTTAGATTTGAATGTAAAGGCAAAGAGGCCTTCTAAGCCATTAAGAGGTTGATTGTATGTTTCAGTTGTGAAAATGATGTAAAAAAACAGTGAGTCACTGTTTTAGAGTTAATTTCCTTTCACTTGCTTACTCTCCACCATACATTGGAGTTTGTAAGGCATTGTACCTCCTTCTAATTGCTTGCAAACAAGAACAAGGAGTGAGTGTATTATTTCCCATGGGTTGTAAAGTTGCCAAGATCAATTGATGGTCTTTGAGGCAAAATTGTAATGCCCATTTGGCTGCCACAGTCAAGTATGACTGATTTTTACATGTTTGTTGAAGTTGTACATGAATTTCTCCTCTCCAAGTTGCAGGTATGAAGGATAGAAAGAATAAAAAGGCAGAGCATTGCTAAGAAACCACAAAATAGACCTTCAAATAAGAGTTTTGACATTGTAAAGTGCAGGTCCAAAGTGGAAAAAACAGTGAAAAGAGAAAAGTGCAGTCATAAATGACTTGACAGTGAACAAACCTTTGGTTGTAATTGCCTAATGGCTTTTGTGTAGGGATAATGTGTTAGTTGTGTGTCTTTAAATATGAAAATGTTCTCATGTTTTGAAATGTAATTGTTTTCATACTAAAAATGTGCTTGTAGACAGCAATAATGGGAAAAGTTGTCAATGTTGCATATCCCTTATGAGCAACTTTTGTAAATTTTATTTCCTAATCTTTGGAAGATGTAAAACCTGTCTTTTCATGGCCTATTTAGCAAGTAACATGGTAGAACCAAGTTTGTTTGGTCCATATTGAAGGTCTCCAACTTATTTGTCATTTGTTGCTACCAAAACCCTTGCAAACCCTCTTTTTGCACCCATTTTTGGGATAGTCATGGAGAAGGCTTAAGGGACCCTAAAACTTAGTAAATATTTAAGAACTCCCAAAAGGGTATCCATAAAAGTGAAGCTTTCAGTCTGGAAGCCCATCGTTGGAGCAGGGTGAGTATAAAACCCCAAAAGGAGGGCTAATTCCTTGTAGCCCATTTTAGGCCTCAAACTTGGGTTTTTGTCAAATCGGGTACACAAATGGAGGATGTAAGACACAAAAGTCATCATTACTAGTTGAAACAAGTTGTCCTTACATGAATTTAACCCTTTTTGTAAGGTAGACTCCAAAAACTTAATTATAGCACTTGTGAAGGACTTCTATACCTCAAAGCGTAGAAGACTAAAGACACCATTGGGAGCAAAACTTGACATCAATGTGTAAACCAACAAAAGGAGACCTTGTGTAGTCAGAGAGTAGGTCAAGGACAGAGGATTGAATGCCAATTTGGGTGAATAAGGAGTTAGTTTACCAAGCCAGAGTGACTATGGAGTTGAAACCCTTAAGCAACCAAGAAGTCTTGTCTTAGGGAGGTGGATCAAGAGGAAGTGCCAGGTTGTCTATGAACCTTTTGCACTCTGATTTCAACAACAATACCTTGAAATCAGTAAGGACCTATACTTAGTGAACATACAAGTCACTTGAGTATTCCACTTGCACTACCTCCCTATCATAGTGGTATCAAAGCTCAGTTACACTTGGGAAGAAGTAGCAATTTGGCAACCATGGTGACAAATGCAAAATTAGCAAAGAAAGTGGAAGACCAAGAAGAAGAAAATAGGTTACTCAAATTGAAGCTAGACCTCCTAGAGTAGAAGTTGGGTGAAGTACAAGTGAAGGCAGATGAAGCCAGCAATAAGATAGAGGGAACAGAAGGTAAGGGTAAGCTATTAGCTATAAAGGATGAGACCCCTATACCAGACCATGTGATAGAGAATGAACCCTTTTTGAAAGCCTTGAAGGCTATGAGTGGGAGAACACTAGAAGGAGTCCCACTATTCAGTGGTAAAATGGACCCAGAAGTGGTCATGGAGTGGATTGAGGGTCTTGAGAACCATTTTGAATGTGATGGTGTGACAGAGGCCCAGAAAGTGAAGGTGGCTAAATCCAGGTTGAGAGGAGCTGCCTTAACATGGTGGAAGTTCATTCAGGATGAACGTGAGAAAGAGGGCAAAAGGCCCATAGCAACTTGGAAGGGAATGTTGTCCAAAATCAGAGAGACTTACATTCCAGAGGACTATGAAATACAGCTTCATAGGAAAAGGCAAAACCTTAGGCAAAAAGAGTTAGATGTCAATACCTACACCGAGGAGTTCCAGAAGCTATGCCTTAGGTCAAAGATCCAAGAGGATGAAAATGTCAAGGTTGATAGGTATCTCAATGGCTTGAGATGGAACATACAGGAAGAGTTAAGTTTGTTGTGCCCTACAACAGTCCAGAAGTGTTATCAACTTGCACTCAAGGTAGAGGAAAGAAGTAGGAAGAAACAAGAGTAGCATAACAAAGGTAGAGGAAGAGGCAGAGATGGTAGAGGCCATTGAGGCAGTTTTGGGGGAAGAAACATAGACCAAAGGTCCCAGGGGGAATCTAAGCTTATAGAGCAAAGCGGGGATTCTTAGAGCAAACCTAATTATAGGGGAAGGGGATCAAGCAACCCAGGAAGGGGCAAGTCTAGTGGCACAGGTAGAGGGTCTTATTTCTCCACAATGAAGTGCTACAATTGTCAGAAATTGGATCATCCTGCTTATAGGTGTCCTGAAAAGCCTAGTTCTTCCCATGGAGGTGAAAAGAGAGTGAACTATGTTCAGGAGGAAGGAAGTAGTACAAGAACTCCAACAATGCACCTAGCACCCAAAGATGGTGAAAGTCTAATGATGAGGAGAGTAATGATGCAAGAACCTCATAAGTGTGAAGTGTCTCAAAGAAGAGCATTGTTCAGGATCAAGTGCAAAATCTTGGGCAAGGTATGTAAGGTGGTTATTGATTCAGGCTCCATAGATAATATTATCTCAGAGGAGGCAGTTAGCTAGAATGAAGCACAGTGAACCCTACAAGGTAACCTGGTTAAACAAGGGGCAACATGTCCTAGTGAATGAACAAGCATGGGTAGACTTCAATATAGGTGAATACAAGGATAGGATACTATGTGACATCCTTCCCATGGATGCTTGCCATCTACTATTGGGTAGACCTTGGCAATTTGACAGAAGGGCACACCATGATGGTGAAAAAAACACATATTCCTTTCAAAAGAATAGCATTGTCTACCAAATTTAGTCCCTTAGTGAAGAGACAGAGAACAGCAAACCATAGGCACCTAAAGTGTTATTAGTCAATGACAAAGAGTTCATCCAAACCATGAAAGAGGGAGATGGGATTGGTTATGCACTTGTAGTGAAACCTAAGGAGGATAAGAAAGAAAAACAAGTTGAGATCCCACAAGAAGTGCAACAAATTCTTGATAATTTTAAGGGCATCATCAGTGATGGACAACCAGCAACATTACCCCCTCCTAGAGCCATTAGTCATCAAATTTACTTTATACCAGGAGCTTCTTTGCCAAACAAAGCAGCATACAAGATGACTTCTGAACAAAACAAAGAGGTAGCTAGACAGATTGAAGAGTTATTGGATCAAGGATTAATAAGAAAGAGTATAAGTCCTTGTGCAGTGCCCACTGTGTTAGCACCTAAGAAAGGGGGCACATGGAGATTGTGTACAGACTCCAGAGCTATCAACAAAATCACAATAAGATATAGATTCCCTATTCCCAGGATAGAAGATTTGATGGATTGTTTAGGGGGTGCGAGGTATTTCTCCAAAATAGACTTAAAAAGTGGTTACCATCAGATAAGAATAAAAGAGGGTGATGAGTGGAAAACTGCTTTTAAAACAAATGAGGGTCTTTATGAATGGTTGGTTATGCCTTTTGGACTCTCTAATGCTCCCAGTACCTTTATGAGGTTAATGAATGAAGTATTGTAGGATTTTCTCAGTAAGTTTGTGGTAGTCTACTTAGATGATATACTCATTTTTAGTAAGACTAAAGAGGAGCATTTGAAACACTTAGCTATTGTTTTGCAAAGATTATCTGATGAGCAGTTAACCATAAATCTTGAGAAATGTGATTTTATGCAGCAAGAGCTAGTCTATCTTGGTTTTGTTGTGTCCAGTGGAGATCTCAAGATGGATCAATCCAAAGTGACTGCCATAACAAGTTGGTCAACCCCAAAATCAGCTAGTGAAGTTAGAAGTTTTCATGGTCTAGCCCAGTTTTATAGAAAATTTATCAGGGGGTTCAGTGAGATTTGTGCACCCATGTTAGATACAATAAAGGGTGGTCATAAGGTTAAGTTTCAATGGACAAAAGCAGCCAATAAGGGGTTTGAGTTACTCAAAACTAGAGTTGCTACACAGCCAGTGTTAATCCTCCCTAGCTTTGATAAGATCTTTACAATAGAATGTGATGCCAATCATCTTGCAGTAGGTGCAGTCTTGAGTCAGGATAACAGACCAGTTGCTTTCTTTAGTGAAAAACTGAATGATGCAAAGAAAAAGTATTCATCTTATGATTTAGAGTTATATGCATTGGTGCAGGCACTCAGGAAGTGGAGGCATTATTTGCTTCCTAAGGAATTTGTTGTGTATACAGACAACCAAGCAGTCAATTTCTTGAATTCTTAGGATAAACTCAACCATAGACATGTGAAATGGGTAGAGTACCTACAAGAATATACATTTATTCTTAAGCACAAGAAAGGCCAATGAAACAAAGTAGCTGATGCTTTAAGTAGGAGATTGTTAACTATTCAGGAGATCCAAGTAAAGAGTATTGAGATTGATTGCTTTCAAGATTTATATCCTACTGATGATGATTTTGCTGCTGCTTATAAAGTTTGTCTTGCTTTTGAGAATCATTTTCATAGTGAGTATGACAAACTTAAGACAGACTTGATACAAAGACTGCAAGACAATATGTGTCAAACTGACCTAGTGGAAGAACTAGGTTGTTAATATAAGAGCCAATATGACATAGAAAATATTAGTTTTGAACTTTTTTGTGCTCTTTGTGATAGATAAGTTGTCTTAAAATGATGGATGGGTAGGATTCTTTGCTTTATTAAAACATCCTAGAGTGATGTCTTTTTTCTAAATGTCTCAGGCTTACAATTTTAAAGTTCTGATGCAAGAATTAGCGAGTTATAGTTAGTTAGAAGAGAATCAAATTGGACCTATTAGTAAATTAAAATTTTGTAAAAATGAACCAATAAATCACATATGACTTAAAATTGAGTTAAGACTCAACTCCCAACCTTATTATAGTAAAGGCCTTGATATACTAGAATATGAAAATTGTTTGAATGAAGGTTATATTTTATTTTTGAATGTCAAAATAAAAATGGGAGGTTAAGAGAACCAAATCAATAGAAATTATAAACTAAGCCAACACATCTAAACATATATAGAATAATCACCAAAAATATATTTAAAAACTCTCAAAATCATTTTGTATACATGTATAAAAATAAAGTTGGCAGTCTTATATTTATTATTTAAATAAATTTTAAACATATTAAATATTTATATGTTTCTTCCTTTAGTCAATATGTGAGTTTATAATTAGGAGGTTGGTTAGATTAGTCATTTTTTTCTAACTCTAAAATTATAATTAAATATAACTACATAATCTTATATTTAAAGATCATTTAATTAAAATATTTGAAATAATAATAAGATTTACAGTAATATTCAATTAGAATCACAATAATAATATAACTGATTAAAAAATTTATAAATATTTTATGATTTTTTATTTTTTTTTAAAACTATGCCTGGTAAACTTTTTAACATGACCGGTGACGCTGGCACGACATGTCCTTCGGCTCCACGTGAGCACTTTTGACCCGGAGCTATGAACCGGTGAGGCCACAAATGGGGGACCTCATCCCCACACTTCACTTGTTCAAATCTGCGAGCATAATGGCCTAGCAAAGGCACAAGGCCTTGCGAGCACAATGGCCCAGCAGGGATTTGAACCTCGGTGGCCGCTTCACCAACGAAGTGTTTAAATCATGACGCTACATGTCTAAAGACATAAATATTTTATGATTATTTTAAATTTTTAAAGAATAATAATAGTTTGTTTATACATTGCAATCCTAAAATTTAAGTAATTGCATACTAAAATGATTTATATAATTAAAAGTCTTCAAGCATTTAATGCTTTATCCCCCTTTTTCTCATTTAAATAAATTAAGATTTATTTAAATAAAATCCAAAATTCACATTCGAATTTTTTGAAAGTAAAAAAATATTAATTAAAATATGGCTCTATGAATCCTCGATCGTGCGAATTTTCGAAACAGAGACAGCAAAGAGCATGATAGTGGGGTTCCGTCGACGTCTGGAAGGGCTCCCCCTCTGCAGGAACAACATGGCAAGTGGTTTGAAGCAGGAGAACCATTAATGCGGAAAAAAGAAAGGCTAGGGCCACATCAAACATAGCCCATATTTGGGTAGTCCCCATTACTGCACAAATCCCCTCCTTCGCTACCAAAGCAAACAGGGTGCCATTAGGCTCAAAGGCAGAATTTAAATGGTCTCAACTTGAACCTCGAAGACTCCAGGCAGAGGGTTTAATAAAACCATCCAGATTCGGAGAACCCACATATCATATCAATATTAAAAACACTCATGTAATGCAAAAAACATGGAAGGAGCCGAAAATCCCTGTTAGAAAACAGATATCCACAAATTTAAAAAACCCTAGGTCAGAGCCCATCCAAATCTCGGCCCCAAATGCCGCTACGGAGTTAAGAATTACTGCGTTAAGCACGGATTATTTGCAAAATGGGAAGGCAGTGGGCAATCCTCATCATAAATAGCGAACTGGTGGAGAGAAACATTCTGCGGCCAGGTAAGTATAATATCCTTAACCAATAAAATTCATCTTCATTGAATGCATTAAGGAATCGTTAAAATCTAGATTGCTAGAGGGTGAACAGGTTTTTTACAAAGGAATGAATTTTAAATTTCTTGATTGGAAACCTAAATTTGACCCGAATAGGCATGAATTTAGCACAGAGTCTAGATGTATAATCATTCACAGCCTACCTATGGAACTGATGCATGTCAAGATTCTTATTGACATTAGTAACAGTCTAGGTAAATTCGTTGCCCTAGAAAAAAACTGGTCGAACAAATCCGACATTAAAATGCTAATAGATGTAGAAAGAAGCATCGATAATTTAAGAAATATATCCATCAACACGATGGATGGGAATTATAATTTAATTCCCAAATGGTTTAATGGTGAGATTGCGGAGGAGATATATGGTTTAAACCCTAATGTTAGAAAAACCCAGAATAGAAATACAGGGAATCTGATGAAACCAGCTAACAAGATTAACATCCAATTCAACAATGACATTGGTGGCTTTATCATTACCGATTCACAGGAGTCACCACCTAATACCCAGATTAGAAATAATCCAACCAAATTTGCCAATAACAACGAGACCCCTGCAACACCGGATGAGGGCAAAATCCAAAAAGAATTGGGAGATGTCATTGACAATCTAATGGGAAAATTTGCAAAAGAAATAGTAGATGAAATGATTCAGGAAGCCAAGATAGCTGAAAATAACATCCCCTCGGAAGATTATGATCACATTTCAGATACGCCTCAGGAAATGGTTAATATGAACGAATAAGAAGAAGTGGTTCCTGAGACTCAAAACATTGGATAACCCCTCTCCTGTGGTCAAAGGGATGAATGAAATAGAAGAAAGAAACTTCATAATCAAGGAATTAATTAACATGCAGGAGGAGGAAAGAAACTTGGAATCAAATGTTAATCTCGAGGACACACCCAACATGGGTATAATGCTAATAGAAGGAAACAAAGAGAACCCAGACTGTGGCAAACCCGGCAACAATAAGAGAGGTTGAAAGTCTTTTTTAGACAAAATGAAATTGGATGGGCAGGCGGAGGGGTAGACCAAGATAACAACCCTATTTTTCCCAAGAAAGAGCCCGCCAGCTCCCAGGCTGGTATAAAAATATTGACATGGAATGTAAGGGGCCTAGGCGCCCCTAGTAAGCAGCGCTTGATTAAGCGTAGCTTAAAAAGATCTGATATGGATATAGTCATGTTGCAAGAAACCAAATTAAAGAAGGAAGATATGTCCAAATTATGTAAGAACCTCTACCAATGGCAGATAGAGGCAACAGAATCCATTGGGGCATCAGGTGGATTGGCATTATTGTGGAAGAAAAACACAATAAATTATACAGGATATATCAAGATGCAACACTGGATGGGGAGCAAAATCAAAGCACTTGATAGAGATACTGAATTTATCATCATAAATATCTATGGCCCGATAACTATGGAGAAGAAAAAGTCAGTATGGCTAGAAATTGATCAATTCTTAACAAATCAAATGGCGCCACACTACATTATAGGTGGAGATTTCAACACCATTCTCCACCAATCAGAGAAATGTGGAGGATCAAAAATCATAAGGCAACCTCAAAAAGATTTTATGGAATGGATAAATAATAACTACCTTTTAGAAATAAAAACTGACAAGGATTCACACACATGGAATAACAGGAGATCAGGTTTTTCTAACATCTCCGAAATATTGGACAGGTTCTTCTTCAAAGGGGACCTGACTTCTTTCCAAACCGAGATGAAAGCCTATGTTCTGCCATGGTCAGGATCCGATCACTTTCTAGTAATGCTGGAACTGATGGGAGAACTGAAAACCTGTGGGAGACCATTCAAGTTCGAACTCATGTGGTTTAAGCATGAGGATTTTTTTCCTAACATACAAAAATGGTGGACAGAAAGTAATTGTCAAGGTTCTAAAATGTTCTGTTTAACTTCAAAATTAAAAGAAATTAAACATAAATTACTAGATTGGAACAAGGAAAGATTTAAGAACATCTTCGAGGAAAAATTACGAATCGAAAAAGAACTGGAGAATGTAAATACAGAAGTAATTCGACATGGGATGGACCAAGTCTTATACGAAACAGAGAAAAGGCTCCTGGGTGAGTATAAGGACACTCTAGCCAAGGAAGAAATTTTCTGGAAACAAAAATCCAGAGAAGTTTGGTTGAGTGATGGAGATAAAAATACTAAGTTTTTTCATAATAGTGTAAAGGTGAGGAGAGCCAAGAATAGAATCTCGCAAATTACCAATGAGGAAAACCAGATTATCATAGATCAAAAGATGATTGCGAAGGATGCAATCCAATACTTTAGAAACTTGTTGAATAATTGGGAATACTTGGATCTCCCACACAATCGGGATTTGATTAAAAACATTCCTAAAATAGTATTAGAAGAGGATAATAAGATGCTTAATGCTAAAATCACTAAGGAATAAGTAAAACAGGCTCTATTTCAATTTTTAGGGGACAAGGCCCCTGGACTAGATGGATACCCTATTGGCTTCTATCAGAAATGCTGGCATATTATAGGTGATGAAGTGTCAGATGCCTTAGAAGCCGCTAGAAATGCAGGCAATTTTTCGAAGGAGATAAATAGCACATTCTTAGCACTTATACCTAAAAAAGAAAATCCCTCAAAATGGGAAGAATTCAAACCCATATCCTTATGCAACATGACATATAAATTATTAACTAAAATCATGGCTAATAGATTAAAAAAGCTCCTACCAGTTACCATTTCTAAAGAACAGATAGGATTTGTTCCTAACAGATCAATCTTGGATGGGATAATTATTGTACAAGAGGCTATTCATTCCATACAAAATCAAAGGCAACCAAATATGCTAATAAAACTTGATATCAAGAAAGCATATGATAAAGTGGACTGGTATTTCATATGTAGTTGTATGAAAGCCTTCGGCTTTAATAGACAATGGATTAATTGGGTATATAGATGTATTTCAAGTCCCAGTTACTCGATCTTGATAAACGGAAAACTGGAAGGATATTTTGAAGCAACAAGGGGCTTGAGATAGGGGGATCCGCTCTCCCCCTTCTTATTTATTATAATGTCTGAAGCCTTAGGAAGAGCCTTTAATGCCTCAAGATTAGGAGGTAGGCTGCAAGGTATTCAGATAACAACAGGGGTAGAACCCTGTACACATCAACAATATGTAGATGATACAATGATATTGGGAAAGGGCAATCTTAAAGAGGCTAAGGAAATCAAAAGAATCCTACTCACATATGGGAAAGCGTCGAGAGAATTAGTAAATAACCAAAAATCAGAATTTTTTTGCTTTAATATGTCCACACAAGAGGAAAATAAAATAGCTAGCTGGCTTGGGTATAGAATTGGACAATTACCATGCACATATTTAGGAATACCAATAGATAAAGGAACAAAATCCAGCAAGCTTTGGGACCACCTCATTGAGCGCATCAAGAAAAGACTCTCATCTTGGAAAGGCCTTTGGTTGACAGGGGTAGGAAAAATAATATTGATAAAATCAGTCTTATCGGCATTACCCATTTACCTTCTATCTTGCATTCCTATATCATTAGGAGTACATAAGAACATATCCCAAATTATCAGAAATTTTTATTGGCAGGGAACAGAAGACAAAAAAAAAAAAAAATTGATATCCTGGGACAAAATTTGCAGAGACAAATGCGATGGGGGCACGGGTATAAGGAACCTAAAATGGCAGAACAAGGCCTTAGGGGAAAAATTAATCTGGAGGATATATGTCTCATCCGATGCCAAATGGGCTAGAATCCTAAGAAATAAGTATCTGACAAATAGCCATAAGGAGGCAATATTCAGGGAAAAACACTTGCAAAAGGGTTCAAGAATCTAGAATTTTATAAAAGATTGTCGCCCCATCATAACAAATCATCTGGCTTGGGACATCCACAATGGCAAATTGGCATTGTTTTGGGAAGATTCCTAGGGGGGTCAACCTCCAATAGATGTATTGATGGATACATCCAACATCAAGCATCAAATAAAGAACCTTTGGGGGAATTATGTAAAGGATTACATAATTCCTGAACCAAAATCAGCAATCGGATGGAAGTGGAAAAACATGCGTCCATTTATGCCTGAAATCAAATTCCAAGAAATGCAAAAGATACTTAATCACCGACTGATTTCATTTAGAGAAGGGGATGATATTTTAGTATGGGCAAAATCTAAAGATGGGCAATATAACTGCAGAGATGGCTTCAGGAGCATATACAATAAGGCAAAAGTTAGCAAAGATCACATCCCAGTCAAACTTTATTGGAATAAAATGTGTCTTCCAAAGGTAGGCTTCTTTGCCTGGGCGGCAATTCAAAGGAAAGTACTTACTGCTGATCAATTCAAACATAGGGGATATGAAGGACCATCAATCTGTCTATTATGTAAGGAAGATGAGGAAACAAGTGGTCATATTTTCATGACATGCAAATATACCCAGAAATGTTGGTACTGGTTAATGGCACAGCTAGGATGGTTAGGAGCTATTAGCTCCTCCTTGATAGAATGGTGTTCATACTGGCCAATTATCAAGAAAAAAAGTCTATTTCATAATTTATGGATCTGCAGCCCATCCATAGGAATATGGGAGATCTGGAAAGAAAGAAATAGAAGAATATTTCAAGAAAAGGAAATGCAAGTAGAAAAACTCATAATTAAAATAGAAGTGGCTATAACCGAAACCTCCAATAATAGGAATATGACCACTCCATTACATGGAAAGTCATTCACAAAATGGGACAACTTTATTAGAAAGCAATGGAGTGGAATAAAAATCCCTCCTTTTACTGAGAAAACGGGAACGACAAAGAAGAAATAAGGAAAACATGCAAGTGGCAACCTCCAAAACATGGATGGTTCAAATTAAATTTTGATGGAGCATCCAGAGGAAACCCTGGTATTGCAGGGGCAGGATGTATAATACATTCAGATAAAGGAAAGAGTATTGGGTCTAAATCCATTCATTTAGGACAAACCACCAACAATACCGCCGAATTCCTAAGCCTCGTGGAAGGATTAAAGATGTGTAGAGAACTAAGGATAAGTAAATTAGAAATTGAAGGTGATTCAGCATTAATAATCAATGCAATTAGGACTAAAGGAATGTCAAATTGGAAACTCAAAGGTATGCTTGATAAAGCATTGGAATTACTCAATTATTTCACAGATTTCACTATCAACCACATATACAGAGAGGCAAACTTGGCAACTGATGCTCTAGCCAATTTAGGGGCAGATGGGATAACTAAGACAACGATTAATATATCAGACTCTACTGATAAGGAACAAGTTGGATAAATAAATTTATATATAAGGCATAGACAAAAATGTTCTACACATGTGCTCAGACTCGGTCAATCTATACACATACAGAGATACCCATGGATATACATATATAAATGCATATAAATTTGAATACATTCTTATATAGATTGGACAAGTATTGATATATATTTACATATGCACTTATATATATATACAAATGTATAAATATATATACATATACTTATATGTTTATATATGGATATATATTCATATGTACTTATATATTCCAAATATATATATATGTATATATATGTATATATGTATATATATGTATATGTATATATATATATGTATATATATCTATATCTATATCTATACTTATATATATACATATATATATATACATATACATATATATACGTATATATATATACATATATACATATACATACATATATATATATATATATCATATACATATATACATATACATACATATATACATATATATATATATGGCAGATATATATGTATAGATACACATTTATATATATACACACACATATATATATATATGTATATCCTGTCTATCTATATATATAATCTTGTATATCTTGATATATATATAATCATATATATCTAGATATATATATATTTGTATATACCTATATACATACAAATATATATATAGATAGATATATATTTTCATAAACATATGGGTATACATATACTGTTATATACTTGTATATTCATACAAATGCATTTATATACATACGGTCCTCTATACAGAGATACCCATGGATATATATATATATATATAAATGCATATATATTTGAATATATTCTTATATAGATTGAACAAGTATTGATATATATTTACATATGTACTTATATATATACAAATGTATAAATATATATACATATACTTATATGTTTATATATGGATATATATTCATATGTACTTATATATTCCAAATATATATATGTATATATACATATATATATATATGTGTATAGATACATATGTATAGATACATACATATATATATATATATATACACATATATATATGGCAGATATATATGTATAGATACACATTTATATATATATATATATATATATATATGTATGTATATATATATGTATATATACATACATATATATATACATACATATATATATGTATGTATATATGTATGTATATATATATATACACACACACACACACACACACACATATATATCTTTGTTTACTTGTATATATTGATATATATATAATCATATAAATCTAAATATATATATATTTGTATATACCTATATACATACAAATATATATACAGATAGATATATATTTTCATAAATATATGGGTATACATATACTTGTATATTCATATAAATGCATTTATATATATACGGTCCTATACCCTTATAACCTAGCTCACTCTCTAGTAGAATTTTTTACAGCTGAGAAATATAAAAGCATTGATCCAGACTAGCCGAATTTATAGAGATCGACGTGGATGCTCTCCAAGAGGCTCGATCCTCTATACAGACTTAATAGCATAATTAAGAATGAAGATTATGCATTAGTTTCGATGATATTGATATCCAAAATTATTTTTGAAACATGTGATGGATAGGACAGATATGACCTCCAAAGCATGTTGTCTCAAATGAATCAATTAATGATAAATTAAGCTTGATCTCAATCTACGGAACATCTGCTAGTCATTAAAGGAGAATATGACATCAAGAGATTTTTAGATATGATCTAGATCTTCACAATTAACAAAAAGTTAACTTGGATTATCAATAACTAAAATGGCATGAAAACTTATGTTGCCATTTCGAATAATGATTATAACCTGATATTTAGCCTGGCTTGTGTTTATATTAAAACATAGATCCCATATCTCTCAAACTCAAACTGGAAAATGGATACAATCATCAGACTCAGGAGTGACAAGAGACAAATGGCCTTTTGTGGGGAAATTTCCAAAAACGCCTAAATGAGATTATCTTACTTCCACATGAAGTTGTCATTTATGCAGTAAAGAAGGTGTTAGGAAAGGATTTCCTTCAGAATGATGGTAGAACCAGGGCAAACAGTGACATTGCTGCAATGTTCCTCGTAGTAGCCATGCATTTCGACAACAACAGAGATAATATAAGGAATTTATGCAAAAACATCTTTATTCCATCCATTCTGGGAGAACTAGACAGGGTTCTTTTCAATATAGATGACAATCTCACAATCCCTCGGCCCAGACATTATGACATTCTCATAAGGAATAAAAGACCACCACCGAGGTTCCCCATCTTAATGCTAGGGGAGGAAGACAATTTCGGATCTCGACAGGAAGAGATCAGGCGAAGCATGGATTTTCTATGCTGGTTAATGCATGTGAAGCCTCCAACAAAGGAGGATTGGTTTGAGGATTATCTGGCAGCAAAAAATATCACTGTATATGCGGAACCAGTGGTTCCTGTTAATATGGGCTAAGGTTGTATTTAGGCAAACACTTTCTAATATTTCTGCAAGACGGTTTACTATGTGAATAGGTATGCAAATATAGTCCTAAGTTAAGACTTAAAATTAGAATAGGCTATGCTCTTAATACACTCTTTCGACTCTACTAGATTATGTGGTTGAATTTTTTGATCGAACGCATACGTATATCTTCATTTATATAGACACATACATATAGTAACATAAGCATGGTATATACATACTGCTTATGAGCTGTCCTAAATGGCATGGTAAGATGAGCAAGGGTTTACAAATGACATTTTTAGTATCTGCTTACTTTCCTTTTGTGATCAGCTAACACTCTGTCTGAGATTTCCACGGCTGTAATGGCCCTTGGAAACAGTAGTTGGAATATAAGGTTCAGGATTGAAGGCTAAGAACTCAGAAGAGGCAAATGCAGGGTTGGTAGCATTAAGGCTTCGTCAACCAGGTAAATTGGGACACTGCAAACATGGTAAGATTCTGAATTATTTTCACACATCCTTATATTCAAAAAGCCCAATCCGGAAGTGGCCGGCAAGAACTCCAGATTGTAAGACATGACTTAACTTCATTTATTGTAGCCTGGATAGTCTCTTATCTTGGTATAATCAGAATAATGGGATATCAAAATAAGAGCTATACAGGGCTACAATAACTATTTGTAGAATAGATCAACAGTTTTACATTATGAAATTTGGCTTATGATGCTACTAATAAATTTACTAGGCTGGGAGGGTCGGTATGCCTGAATATCCTGCACCTACTCTTGTTTTTGTAGCCTAGGTCTGATCCTTTATGAAGGACAAAATCCAGGAGCATAAACAAGAGTTGTTAGCCTAAAGATTATTTGGTTGATTAGGACAATGGTCAATCTTGCTCCAGCCTAATCGTAACCAGAATCTCTATTCTGTTTTTGTTAATTCTTTATTGTATTATCTGAAAAGATTAGTTTTCACAGGAAAATGCATGATAGGTAGAGTCTAACTTTACAGATGAATTTTCATATGATATAAATGATTGGATAACACTAACAGATCTGCCAAGTGTTTGAGATATAACAATGCAGGTCAAACAGGTTATCTGGGATAATTAAGGAGAGAGTATAAACAATCAAAGAACAACCTCTGAGCCAAACCGACAGAAGCTGAAGGAATGATTAACTGATTGTTAAAAATTATACTTTCGGGCTTGTAAGGGGAGGAAAATAAAATACCCCCCACCTGATCACCCTGGCCCGGGGTGAGGATGTATTAAATCTAAAACTAGTATAAATGTTTTGCTGGACTATGGTCCTGGGCAAGGCCGGAGGTTTTCTCGCCTCCACTCTTTCCTACCGGCACCGACATGAGTGGAGTAGTGTATAATTCAAAATGATTAATAAATTCTTGGCCTCGACCTTTTACCGAAAAAAAAAAATGATTTATATAATTTAATTTTTATTATGAATTCTAATTTGAAAAAATAAATCCTACTTGAATTAATTAGACATATTTTAATTAATTATAACTCTAATTTTAATTTAATTAAAAAATATATAATTATAATGATAATATAATCTACAAAATTATAATTTTAAAAATAAAATATTAAAATAAACCTACCTCTAAATATAATATAAACTAATAACTCAAATCTTAATAAAATAATATAATTATATTAAATTTATTATTTTAAATAGTTCTAATAATTTTAATTTTCAATTTATATTTTATATATAAAAATATTTTTATTAAAATATATTTTTTTTAATATTAAGTATAAGGAGTAAATCAAGAGTACATAGAGATCACTACATCAAAAAATCATAGTGTCTTGCAGCTTCCAACTAATGAGGTTGCTATAAACTTCTATACATCTACCTATATATATAATCAGTGTTGTTTACATAGTCGGGACTGCAAGTGTATATAACATCCATGCTAATACAAAATGTACAAAAAAAGGGAATTAATTCATAGATGGGATTGGCAGGGTTAGTCCATCTAGGCAACCCATCCTTGTGGGCCTTCCATCCAAACGAGTCTCTGATCATCCCTCAACCTTGCTATGTGAATCATTTGTTGGCGCACTGGACATCTTTGTTACCCCTGATCTCGTCCATGAGAGCATCCAGAGCATTAACAAAAGGAGTTCTTTCTGTGTTCAGTCTTCCCCAGGTGTACCCGTGAGAAAGCTCATAGATGAATACCCTAGTATGGCCATCCTGAAGAAACCTTTGGAATTTCCCCTTGTTCAGTCACATCACTATGATTACCTGTGAGGAAATGAAATAATGGGTGTCTACGAAAAGACTCAGTAAGAACCCTCTCTTTCCCTTGAAACAAATCTTCATTTCTAATTTTCCAAATATACCAAAGAATCTCACATGACAAAATATTCCAAAATAGATTGCAATCCTTTTTTATGCCATGAATATTACCAGTAATGATATCAAAAGTGTTAATATGCAAAGGAATAGAAATGCCAAACATAAGCCAAATTTCTTTGGCAATGACACAATCAAAGAAGATATGCCTAGAAGTTTCACTGACTTTACCAACATTGCATGTAACATCAATATTATTATCAGGCCTTATCAACAACTTATCAAGCATTAAGAGCCATTTGAATGCTCTTTTCTTGGGGGCCATGGGGCTGCTCCACAACTTCTTAAACAATTTACTCCATTGAGGGAGGGTAAGATCAGAGTACCAATAAGAGTTAATGTGTAGCAATATGTTATCATTATGCATTAGAGAATTGTAGATAGATTTTACTTTCATATTACATAATAGAGTACCAACAGACCAAGTGAAGGAGACAAACCTATCATTAATAGTAACACATCTTTTAGGGAGCTGCAAAGCAACACAAGCACCATTTATAATATTGTAAGTCCTCTTATTAGAGACTGGAAGATCAAACTTACTAGAAAGAGCATCCCACGAAATGAGATTGTCATTAGGAAAGATATCCTTGAAGCAACAAATACCCTTACTGGCTCACCTTTTGGCCGAGCAGCCTTGGGTGAGCGCTAGGGGTTTATTATTGTGATAGAGGTTCCACCAAATAGACCTTTCTCCGCAAATGAGGTGCCTATTTTTATATTTGAATATTATTAAATTATATGTTTTAATTATTGGTAGTAATATCATGTGACATGACATTAAGTGATTAAGCAAAATCATGTTACATTACTTTTCTTCTATAACTTTCTAGACATTTTTGTTCTTATAAAATTCAGAGTTCACTGAGCAATTTTGTTGAGCTAGGGTGTTGAGTACTTGTTATTTTTGACTAGATGGTGGTCTTGAATTTCTCAAATGATAGTGCTAAAAACAACCCAAGTAATATTTGAAGCAGTCTGCATCAACAAAAATGCCCTTCCATAAAGATTTGGCACCATGGCATATGGAATGAAAGAGCTACTAAAATGGAAATAAATGGTTGTAGACAAGATGCACAAAGATGTGTAAAATTAATGTTTAACAAAATGCTAAATATGTGTAGAGGGTGTGAATGGACAACAAAATAAAGGTATATTGAAAGATTTATATTGCTAGAGAAAGTAGCAAAAGTAGAGATATTATGAGAGGTACAATAGATAAATTGCAGGTTAATGGAGAAACTTGATTTCCTATAAATGGAAAATAGGTTTTTACGGTGGATTTTAAAGTTGCACTAGATTTACAAATAAGGAGTGAAAAGACAAGTTTTAGTTGTAATAAAGTGGATCAACAATTGAAAAAAGTTAATTTTTTTACAGTTATAAATTCTCAATATTAATAATTAGTCAATCAAATGAACAAGTTTTGATGTTTTTGAAGGAAGATAACAAACTAGTGTAGCGGTATCAATCTCAACTCAACTTAACAAACTAGATTGGTTTGAAAAAATATGTTCCAAAAAGAGCCAATCAGTTGAAAGACAGAGTCCCTATGTTGCAAATTTTAATGATCAAAATGTAACTAAAGTTTTATTTTCCTAGCCATAGGCCAACCTGGTTTCATTTTGTCTATATAGGGAATCTGTAAATTAGTTTAAAGGGGATTTTGGGCTTTGGATACACGTTTGTACACGCATTTGGGGGATATTTTCTATAAGGAAGGGTCACTCTATTAGGATTGAGAAAATGATTTTGCATGTGAGTAATTTTTTGTAGGACAGTATTTAATTCAGATTGAGCTTAATAAAAACATAGTTTTTGTATTTCCTTCAACTCTCCTTGATTGTGTGTCTCTTCCTTTTAAGAAAAAAGGTCAAGGATTTTCTATGTTTATCAATTTAGATTTTATGAGGTCATAAGTTGTTTGTTGCTTTTGTTCAAGCAAATAAATTAAATTGCTTTAAATGTATTATGGAGGATTATATATATTCTTTCATGGATTTGTAAGTAGAGTTGTACGGAATATTCTTTTTTGGGTGTGTCATTGTTAGGCAGTGATACAAGTATATCTTCTAAGTTTGAAGTTTTGATGTCAAAAAGAAGCATTTACATTGTGATATTTGACTTTGTTGTCCTAATAAGGCGCCAATCTAAAATTTATTTGTCAAAAGGTCCTAAACAACTTTGAAGTTTAGGGATTAAATAAGTTGAACCATTTTTTATATAAATTAGTTTAGTTTATTCAATGCATGCTCTCAAAGTCAAAAGTGAGAAAATCCAAGAACATTGTCAATTTTGGGTTAGTTTTACAAATCTTGGTGCAAATTTATGATAACATTTTTGTTTGATATAATGAAAGATAAATTTGTTGCTATGCATGTTCTCAAAGTCAAAAGTGAGAAAATCCAAGAACATTGCCAATTTTGGGTTAGTTTTACAAATCTTGGTGCAAATTTATGAGAACATTTTTGTTTGATATAATGAAAGATAAATTTGTTTCTCGATTGAAATAAGGGTTAAGCCCATAGGTTTGGCAAAGTTTGAATTGCAAGGGGATAGATGTAGGTAATCTCTCATTTGTTGGTCAAGTCTCCCACTAAATCTCAATATAAGAAATGGAAAATCTTGAGGATTTAGTGCATGCACATTTGAAAACCAATAGATTGACAACTCTACTAGAAAAAACACAAATGATTACCTTTAGGGAGAGTCAAGTGAGTGAAAAAAGTCCACAATGTGATGTAAAAGGTATTATAGCATGTTCGAAAGATATTTTTAGTGGTAAAATGAACCCAGAAAAGAAATTGAAACAAGGATCTTTTGGTTGCTTGATATTTTGTCCTCTTTTGAGAAGTAGTGAATCTATTGTTGTTGTTGAACCTATTTAAAGCTGCAATATATTTTTCAAGGATTTTATTTTTTCACTATTTGCGCATTCAAATGCAAATGTCAATGTGGATGGTTTAAAGCAGAACTCATTGTCATGTTCTTAGAAAAAATATTCTTTGTTGAAAGATACAAACCATTGCAGTTTAATGGTATTCATGGTTATCCACATAATGCTCCTAGTGAAATTAGAAAATGTTTGCCAAATTGCATGGAAAGCATTCAAAATCAGCAAACAAGCATTTGCAAGATTTTTGTGATTTGATAGGTGATTATAAAATAGAGAATCAAGATGTGGTCATGAGTCTTTTTGTTCAGTCTTTGAAGAAGGATGTTAGGGATTTGTTTTCAGATTTACCTTTATGTTCATATTCATGGACGTAGTTCAAAGCTACATTTATAAAACAGTTTGGAGAAAGAATTAATGTGATTTTTGGGTTACACAATTCATGAACGTTAAAAAGGAAGATAACGAGTTAATTCTAACCTTCAACCTAAGGTTTTCAAAGACAATTAAATGTATTCTAGAATATATGAGGCCAAATGATGCATTGTGCTTGGTGGTCTATCTCGGTGCATCTGATGAGGAAATTTTATTTGCTTTATGAAATTGCAATGGATATTGAAAATAATTTGAAATATGGAATTCTAAAAGGATATATGTCTACAAGTATTCATTTTCATGAAATGTCTTATGTAGATGAGCAATGTAAATCATTTGATTTTGTTTTTCTAGATTTGATTGTGTAATTTTTCCATTGTCAACATTTCGGATCAAATATCATGATCCATCATCAGGACAAAAGAGAAAGTGAGCAAGCAAGAGAGCAAAATATCACTTCTTCTTTTGCCCTAGTGATGGATCATGGTATTTGATCTGAAACATTGGCAATGCAAAAATTTACACGATTGAATTCAGAAGAGCAAAATCAAATCATTATAAATTGTAGAAGCTTCATGAATTCAATGTAAATCATATTTTTTGTTGTCTCAAAATATTGGTGATGTTATGTCTCGGAGTGATAGTTACAACTGTCCTATTGTTGGATATGAAGAAAGGTAGGACATAATGCATAAGAGTGAAGAGATTTTGGTAAAAGATGAAGGTATAGTCTGCAATAATAAAAATGAGGTTTGTGATCAGCCTATAAGAGAGTGCAGATGCAGGTTGCACATATGATAAAATAAAAGATATACATGAAATTATATTTTGTGATAGTATTGTTATTGAGTTATCAAAGGAGTGCATAGATAACAATATTTTGCGATAGTATTGTTATTGAGTTATCAAAGGAGTGTGTAGATAACAAGTATGATAGTTTAGCTTGTGAGTTGAATAGTTATGTCGGAAAATGTTGAGTATGATGCGGGTATATATGAATGTGTTTAGCTATTCATGATGGCTTATATGCAATAGAAATGGAAATGTTTATTTTGCATGAAGAGGATATTGATGTGCATTATAATGGAAAATGTATTGATATTCTTGAAAAATTAGATCGATATGTGAAGCCCTCGAGCATGAACTTTATGTTGATGTTGAATATGATTGTTTCATTGTGAATGTTGATCATTGTTATAATGCAAAAATAAACACATGTATTTTCAATAATGAGTGTGTTCATGTAAAGGAGGATAAAGGGGCTTGTTCTTGATAGTTGAGAATAAATTTTCAACTTTTTGACAAAGTTTTAAATGAACCTTGATGTGATAAGAAATATTTTGGGAATGGAGATTAAAAGAGATATAGAACAAAAAAATTTGGTTAGTCCAAAGGAAGTATATGGGTACTATTTTGAGAAGATTAAACATGTAAGATTTTAGACTATTATGTATTCTTATTATTATTGAAAAAGAGTTGGATATCTCCCACTATTCAACATCATCGTCAGAGAAGGAAGTCATAAGTTGAATACCATACCAAGTTGTAGTTGATAGACTTACGTATTGTATGGTCTATATAAGACTAGACATTGCCCATGTAGCCAAAGTACTCTCTGGATACATGCACAATCCAAGCCGGCACATTGAGATTAAGAGTCTTCAAATACTTGTAGGGTACCTCAAAGTACTCTCTTTGTTTTCATGAATCAGGAGACCAACATCCCTTGGATATTAGAGGTTATGTGGATTCAAATTGGTCTAGTGATATTGATAGCAAAAGATCTACCAAGACATGTGTTTACTTTATTTGGTGATGCAATCAATTAAATAAATAAGCAACAAGTTGTGGTCACTTTGTCCACTACAAAGGCAAAGTATACGGGAGCTACTCAAGTCTATAAAGAAACCATTTGCTTAAAAGATTGTGTTCAAATATAGAGTTCAAACAAGCTATAGTGACAATATATTGTGACAATTAGAGTGCAATCTACCTAGTGAGAAACCCAACATCTAATGTCAAGACCAAGCACATTGATGTATAGTGTCACTTCATAAGAGATGTGATTGAAAATGGCAAGGTGAAGTTTGAGAAGATATAAAGTTTCAAGAATATTGCAAATGCATTAACAAAGCTCATGAGTATAGAAAAGTTTGAATGTTATTCCAAATCAATAAGCCTCTCAACCCCAAACAACTAGTTATCCATTTTCTATAAGTCCTTGCAACATGTTTGACAAGTGCAAGAATGTTAAAAAATCAATGTCTAAACCTTACATGATAAAAACGATAAGAGCCAAGAATAGATTTGTATATGACAAGTGTAAAGTGGACATGCATATTGCATCAAGATAGGTACATGATGGCACTCAAGAAGATAGGGACATGTTGGCGCTGAAGATACTTTAATTTTTTTTATGGAAGTCATTTTTTTATTAGTTGTTTCTAAATTAGAACCTCACTTTTAGAAGGTTCTCATATGTAATGAAAGTTATATATATATATATATATATATATATATATATATATATATATATATATATATATATATATATATATATATTGGTGCTATTGCTTTTAGATAATCATTTGTGAGAGAGTTTAGTTTGCAAATCATTTGTGAGAGTTTAGTTTGCAAATCAGCATGTTCTTTTCTAACCACAGAAATTGGAATCTGTTGGGGTCAAAAGTAATAAGATCTTCTTACATCTGGGTCTTCTTCAGAAAGACATTAAAAAGGGAGCAATGGAGAAGATTTCGAAGGTTGGCAGAAAGAAGGACTTGGATAAGATCAAATTGATAGGGGAGAATTTGGTTGAGTCAGGGTCAGTAAAGACTCTGGATTCTCATTTTTCTAATCCCCCGAAATGATTGTGCTATCATGGAATGTGAGGGGCTTGAACAATGGCCCTAGACAAAAAGTTGTTCGAGAGTTGATAAGGAGTCATTCTCCTGATGTCCTTTTCTTGCAAGAAACTAAATTATCTATGGAAAGCATGTTGGGTTTGGTGTCAAAGTTATGGGGGAGAGGTGAATGTCAGTGTATTGGGGCATTTGGCTCCTTTGGAGGTGTGGCCTGCCTTTGGAACCCCTTGAGAATTCGTCCTATATGGTGGGTTTCTTCCAGATCTTCTTTATCCGAGGTTGCCTCCAGTCTTGAGATTGGGGAATATATCTTGTTTACTAACATTTATGCCCCCATTGATCTTCATGGTAACCAAAATTTGTGGTCTCATATTTCTTTTATGCGTGGGTTGTTTCCTTTTCATCTGTGGATTATGGCGGGTGATTTCAATGCCATCTTAGAGTTGAGTGAGAAGAAGGGTGGTGTTATGTGGTTGGAGCCTTCTTCCCTCCTTCTTCAGGATAGTATATCAACCTTGAATCTTGTTGACATCAAGCCTAGTAATGGTTTGTTCACTTGGAACAATAGGAGGGTAGGGGAGCATTGGATTGCAGAGAGGTTGGATCACTTTCTGGTTTCTAGTTTTTGGGTTGGTGGGGGGTGGTCCACATGCTCTGAGATTTAAGATTGGAGAGGTTTGGACCACTGTCCCATCAAATTGGTGTCTTCTTCTGCTCAGGTTACTCGCATTCCTTCATTCAAATTAGAGGAGTGGGAGCTTAGGGAGGAAATCTACTGGAAATAGAGAGCTCATATTAATTGGCTTCAAGCAGGGGATAAGAATATTGCGTTCTTTTCAATTCAGTGAAAGCAAAAAGACATGGCAATTCCATCCCTGTTCTGGTTAATGATAGAGGTGAGAAGTGTTTATCCTTGCAGGAGATTTCTAGGGAGCCTATGCAGTATTTCCGATCCCTTTTTAGTGATGATTCTCAGGGGGGATCTGAAGAGGAGAATCAGGTTCTTGCTTGTATTCCTTCTCTAATTACTAGGGAGATGAATGAGCAGCTTATGGGTCATATTTTGTTGGACGAACTTGAGAGGATTGTTTTCCACATGAAGAAGGGGAAATCTCTTGGACCAGATGGGTTTCCGATTGAGTTCTATCAAGAATTTTGGGATATTATCAAATTGGACTTATTCGAGGTGGTCCAAGAGTCCCAAAGGAATAAGCAGATGTTTAGGGCTTTGAATGTGACTTTCATTGTGTTCATCCCCAAGTGTGATGGGATTGACCGGTTAGGCTAGTTCTACCCTATTTCTCTCTGTAATGTGATTTATAAGATCATTTCTAAGCTGATAGCGGAAAGGTTGAAGAATTGGCTTGGGGGTGTCATCTCTGAGGAGCAAAGTGGGTTTGTGGAGGGTCGTCAAATCTTGGATGGAGTGGTCATTTCTACTAAGACCATTCATTCTATGGTAGCCTCCAAGGAAAAAGCTATGTTTATCAAGCTGGATATGGCAAAGGCTTATGATAGAGTCTATTGGTTCTTTCTCCAGAAGATTCTTAGGGCTTTTGGTTTTGTTGATGAATGGATCCAATGGGTAATGAGTTGTGTTTCGTCTACCTCATTCTCTGTGCTAATTAATGGAGATCATACTGAGTTGTTTGGTGCGTCTAGGGGTCTTCGTCAAGGGGACCCTCTTTCCCCATACTTATTCATTATTTTGGCTGAGGGTCTGGGGAGGTTGATTAAGTATAATGTGGGATTGGGTATTATTCATGGTTGGAGTTGGGGTAATGACATACCTCCTCAATCCCATTTGCAGTTTGTGGATGATACGGCCCTGATGGGACTAGCTTGGATCAGAGAAGCTATAAATCTGCATAAAGTCTTGGATGTCTATCTTGTTGCTTCTGGCCAGTTGATCAATGAGGATAAATCTTCCATTCTCTTCTTCAACATACCTGGAACTATTCAGATGAGGATTGCTTATATCTTGAGATTCCAGGTCGGTTCTCTTCCCTTGACTTACCTGGGTATTCCTATCTCTGCTGGTAATCCTCCCAGAGACTCTTGGCAGGGTATTCTGGACAAATTTCACATGAAGGTTGAACATTGGACACACAAATGGTTATCCTTTGTTGGTCGGGTTCAACTGATCCAGACGGTGGTTCATGCTCTTCCAATTTATAGGTGTATGCTCCAAGTGGCCCCAAAGTGGTTTGTGAAGGGATTGGATTTTTTGGCAAGGCAATTCTTATGGGCAGGCAACCTGTCCTCCTATAAATGGAGTCTTGTCGAATAGGACTTGGTGTGCAACCCGAAACAATTGGGTGGGCTTGGCTTAAGGCTTTGGGGAGGCTTTGGCGGCAAAATTGTACTGGAGGTGGTGTGTTGAACAGGATCGAGGCTAGGCTAGGATTTTGTCTTACAAGTATATGCAGAGGATCCCGAAGGAGGAAATCCTAAGCTATCTGCTTGCGGGAAAAGGCTCTACAATTTGGAGTACTCTCAAGAAAGGGGTTACACCTATTCATCAGATACCCTTTCTTGTTGTTGATCTGGCACTACTGGTGGGGGGTGTGGAAGCACCCTTGTGTTCATGCGGATTATTTGGTGGAGTTTTGGAGCAGTTTGGGCAGGCCTCCTATTTTGTCCTCTTTTCTCCAGACTGTCTAGCACACTAGGCCCATTTTCATACTTTGGCGGATCTGGCTAGAGAGGAATAGGAGGATCTTTAGGGAAGTCTGACTGTTAGTTCAGCAAGTGTGGAATAGAATCATTGGAATGATCTGGGAGACGATGGAAGCTAAATGTGAGGTGAATTTTCCTCTGGATAGAGGAGAGGTTGATATTGTGAATAGGTTGGGTTTGCAGAAGACGTCTCTTGTCTCAGCTTGTGTCAAGAGAGGTAGACGTGCTATGAAGAAGGTTCATAAGATGGGAAGATGGTTGCCCCCTCAGGATGAATCCATCAAGATGAACACCGATGGCTCCTCTAGGGGTAATTCGGGTCCTATTGGGATTGGTGGTGTTGGTGGGGATCGTATGGAGGATGTGGTTTTCTTCTTTTCGGTGCATAAAGGGTAGGAGTCTAATAATTTTATGGAGGGATTAGCAATTTTCTATGCCATGGAGTGTGCATTTGAGTTGGGGTGGCGTAAGGTTATCTGTAAATCGGATTCACAGATTATTGTTAACTTGTTGATTGAGTAGAAGGTGAGTGGGATTAATTAACAACTAGCAGGAATTGTTCACCAAATTTTGCAAATTAATGCTATGATGGAGAAGGTGTCTTTCATCCACATTCCTCGTGAATGGAATAGAGCAGCTGATTGTTTGGCTAAGTGGGCCTCGGAACATGGTGGTGATTGGAAAGTTGAAGGTTGGGAGCATCTTTCACTGGACTACTATTAGGACTTGCATAAGATCTTTGCTGAAGATACGGATAGTTATGAAGTTGGTTGATTTTTGGTTGGGCTTGTTGTTCTCTTATGAAACTTTGAGGCTTTGGTTTTCTTATGTAATTCTTGTTTCTAATTATTAAAAAAAAATTTACCCCTTTATTCAAAAAAAATAAAAATAAATAAGTAAGCATGAAGAATAATAAAAAAACAAAAATAAAGGACAACAAAATTCAGTAAACTTGGGGAACTAACTTTTTGTTTGCAAACTGAAAGGTCAAGAATCCCTAAATTATCAGCGAAGAAAAAGTGAGCTACTCCCAATATTTGAAAAAGTTATTCACACTAAGCTACTCCCAATATTTGAAAAAGTTGTTCACAACCACTCCTCAGTCTTGGAGTGAAACCTGGCTACTTTTTCTATTTAGCAAAGTTGTTTGGAAGTATGAAAAATAGAATAATAACTGTTTAAAGCCAACAATGGCATGACAGACCGATTAGAGAACCACAACAAAATTGTTGAGTTCAAATGAGTAAAAGACTACCATGAATTGAATATTCATTTTTCAATGAGTTCACCCACATTAAGCTTAAAAGATATTCTTTGCATGATTTGGATATTATATTATGCATTCCTATAACTCTTGTTCTGTCATTTAATTCAGAGACAATAGCTTGCATTACAGCAACTTCTTACACATCTTATGCACATTATCCTAACAATAATGTATTTAATTTTATATGGTGGGTTGTCTATATGTTCATCCATATCCACTCTATTATAGGAATGTATTTATATTTCATCAATCTATAAGTCATCATTTTTCACTTATTAAACTATCCTCTGTATGCAGTAGAGAAGAAACTATATCTAGGATCCTTGTGCCAAGTTGATAGGTGATCAAACCCATGGCAGTTTTCGATGATCATGTTGAAGAATGGGAACTTTGATGTCAATTCAACACTGTGCCCAGACGATGGTAAAAGAGAGGTCCCTATTAGAACAAATAGAACTTTCCCCTGTTTTGGTAAGGGCTGCATACTTGGTCATAAATCAAATCAGAAACAAATTAACAGGCAGCTTTTATGGAACTTATGACTTGGATGTTCATCTGCAAGCAGGAATAGACAATATCCCTCATTACTCTGTAGTATGGGAAAAGAACCTTGCAATTGGAAGCTGGGTATTTTCTCATAAAATTACGACTTCTAAGAAATACCCAGTGTTCTAATGCTACTTATGGGTACTCTGGAGGTTACCATTATGAAACTCGTGGGCAATGAAGCAGGTCATTTCCATGTCCTTTCATTTTTCCTTATTTTCACATTAAAAAAAAAGCTTGAATCCTTGTAGCTCTGCAGCTTCTAGAGTCACTGTATCCCAACGTTCACTTAACACTTGATGTATGACAAATCAATTATATAAAGTTTGATATTATTGATCAACCCCAAAGATCACACCATTAAGATAACTCGAAAAACTATCCATGGCATTGAATTATCATCTTTGAAATGTTTTTGTTATCTTGTTCTGCATTGCGTCCTTGTTTAAAGCTAAATAAAGAGCAGTAGTGTGCAACAATCGCAAAAACACATAATTGATGGCTTTTGAAACTCAAATACATACATTAATTTTGAGATCAAACATCATTGTACAATACAAAAATATCATTAATTTACCATCAAATTTTAAGAATAGATTTCCACGTTACTATTTACTAACTTTGATACTGAACAAAACTAAAATTAAACTAATTTGTGATGTGTTAGATCCAATTTGGACAACAAAATGGGCACACAATCTCAATGCACATTTGATCAATTGAAATGTTTTATGCATACTGAACCAAACTTTTGGATTCACGAGGCGCAAACATGATAAAAATAAGCATTAGCTTGTTTAAAATGCAGCAGTAGTGTTACTGAAAAAAATGGTGTATCCAGGATGTTGACATACGTAAATGTTAAAGATTAGACAAAAAGAAATGCTCATCATGGTGTGGCCAGTCAAAATAATTTGGGATTCATATTGCTTTTGATCAATACTGGTTTTTAATTTTATTTTGTGTCCAATCTGCCAAACTGATCTACTGGATTCCTTGAATGAGAAACTACTGCTTCAATCTGTCCACAATAAACGAAAAGCAGATCCAAAAATATTGGGTTCAAGTCTTTCAAGCTCAATAATCCACCACTCACTATAACAAAACCCACTTTTTTCACAACATATCTATCCAAATGAAAGGGCTCAAAAACAAATCCTTGTTTCAGTACCAATCTTGGCAGAAAATTCAGCCAACGAAATGACAAAGAATCCCGCCCTTTTCACATGAAAGCATCTACCAAGGTTCAACCCTGTACCCAATTCAAGAGCACCTTCTGATCTCACATTTCTAAAGAAATTTATTGCCACCCAGATAAAAGGGGTTAAAAAAGAAAGATATCTTGTTTCAGTTCTGTTTCGTTTCCAGTATGAAAATTTCTCATATGAATGATGCAATGATAATAAAATAGAAACAAAAAAAATGGTCTGATAGCGTACAGATTCCAAAACATTAAACTCGCTGAAACCATGCCAAGTGACTTACCTAAGATTCTACACAAATGCTGTCAATGATGCTGGTAAAACAATGGGCAGAGTTGGAGGAAAACTTTACGAAACCCTACCACAGCTGAATTTTTAGAAATGAGATAAGCCAAAACTAATCTCCCCACAGTTGTTGTTTCAAACTATTCACAGTAAACAGAAAAGCAAATCTCCCTGCAATTGTTGTATCAACCTATTCAAAATAAATATAGCATATCAGCTAGTTACAATTATAAAAGACAAATACTTGCCACAAAATGGCACTAAATATTACAAAAATTAAATTCCTACAGCAACACAAATAAGTTAATAACCCTTTTACGAAACAGTGGTCTAGGGCATTTCAACCTGCTAAGAATGAATTTACACATTACACTTGTCAGTCATTTTATGCCTATACTGAATGCCAATCAAATTAAAATTTATTACGATAAAGAAGCTACCATATAAGTATATATCCCTCAAAATAAATGTCTAGCCACATTCTTCTTGTTCAGTTCTGGTGTGCATTCAAGCAAACAAATATTAGTTCACAGACCCCCCTTTTTAGGGACAAAACAAAAAGAAAATATTAAATACATTGAATGCGCTGAAATTTGTTTTCAGATGTGAGGCAAGGAATGTTTCTAACTGCTCGGAGATTTTTGATGGAATTTTTTTTTTCAGGGGTGAGATTGTCCGGTAAAAACTCTGGTGTGAGACAATTTTCCAGTGGGAGTTTCCCCACCTAAAATAGACTATCGGCTAATTAAAAAATGTCAAAATAAATAAATATTATTAAATTGATTTGAAACCTTATAACAAGTCAAAATATATAAACATTAAACAAAGATAAGCTATGAGTTAAATTAACAGCATTCCAAATCACAATTTTAAAGATGTTTTCTTTATCTAAGACCCATAATCTAGGCCAACGCATTTTGATTTGTTCTCAAACCTGTCAGGATTGTTCTCTACTTGTTACATCAGAAGAAATCTAAATCATCAAGAGACTAAACTGTGTTGGTTTAATATCATTGTAACTAACACCACTGAAATTCATCACAAACAAAATTAGAATCATTTGCATATGCCGTCTTTGATCTAGGTTGGAGTTGTGAAGAAGTGGATAAACCCGATGTCACTTTGCTCATATTCAATCACAAATTAAACATTGATATGGTATCCTGGCCTTCCAGACAACAACTTGTTCATTTTCTTACACTGAATGTGATCAAAGCAACTACAAGTCTTTCCACAAGATGAACTTGCTCCTTGACTTTATATTCTGAAAAAAAAAAGTGTTGTGATTCACAAATATCTGCTCTATAAGAGTTCAACCATTTGTAACTATCAACATCAAGATGGGATGCCACATTTGGCTGCTAGTTTTCAAAATATATCTTCTCGTGATATGTATATCCAAGTTTGAGTTTGATCCCTAATTTACTTACAGGCATCAATTCTGATTCAAAACTCCTGATACTTAATAAACCGTCCATGACTTTGTTGTCAGCCTATCCATATATAAAAATAATTTAGTCTCCAAATGACAAGTGTCTTCAAATGAAAAAACATCATTTCCCATCTTGAATCAATTGTATATCATATCTCAGTTTAGTTGACTTCATATTAATGATTGTTTTTCAATGGCTTCAATATGTCTATACTCTTGTAAGACAATGGCTGTCCGCATCAACAATGAAAAGTACTTAAACTGTTAAAAAAATAATTTGCACTTCCAAAGTCTTATTGCTCTTACCCAAACATGTTGCTTAGAAAGATCCATTCTCTGTTCTTTCCTTAAGAATTTTGGAAAGAGCAGAACTTTGCAACTGATGGGCACAAATCACTAACCTAGGAGCTGCTTTCTCTTTATCGCTTCTACAAATTTGAAAAAATATTCAGAAATCTTCTTGTGGTCCATGGTGTCAATTACCACCAGAGAGTTGATACTTTTGTGTGTTACGGGCAAAGACTTCATAACATTGATCAATAGCCTTTGGCACATGTCTAACCATCGATCACTCAATAGGACACAACCTCTTACACTCAAAACAAATTTCAAACCGCTGCTAAATTATTTATCACACTTTCTTTCAATCTCAATTGTCCTAGACACCTCCACATAGGAGATGTGTACCCTTAATCAAATTGATTAGCTTTCTGAATTGTATTCCTAAGATGTGGATTATTGGCTGCAAGGGATGGAATGGCACCTTGTACTCTACCCGTTTCCAAAGGTAATTCAATGTTCCACCTTGTACTCCACCAGTTGTGGCCTTGGGCATGCTTGAAGGGGAGTACATAAGAGATTTAGTGGCCCCAAACACTATTTGAATTCTCTCATTTTGTTTAAAGTTGATTTTTTCTTTCCTACTAGTAATTCCAACCATAGGAATAATTCTACACATGATCAAATTGCAGATGTTTGGATAGTATTCATAGAATTACAAATTTTGTCTTTGAAATCAGCAAATTCTGGGAGATAGTTTTGGATGAACGTTTAGTTACCTACTAATGAATATTCACTTCTCCAAATTCTATGTGCAATTTTGCATCAGGATGCACACAAAAAATAGGGCAATGCAGGAGTTAGCACCAAAGACTGATGGAAAGGTTCCCTCGATGGTCTTCCAACAAAGGTATTAATGATGAGATAGGATATGAGTTGAAGAGATGATGGCAGCAATAGACAAGGATTTAGTCAGAAGCATGAAGAAGATCACACTGAGGTGATAGGAAAAAATGTCTTTCTGTCAACTGCCCATTGCGCATATTTTGTAGCCCTTGATTGATGGAACAGAGTAATGATGCAATTGAGTGGTCCATCAGTCAAAATAGTGTTCATCGAGAGTAATTTTATGCACCACAACAGAAAAATAATAATTATTGACAGATTCATAAGACCAAGCATAATTCTGCTCAAAATATATAGTTAGTTGTTTTTCAACTGTTGACACTCAGCTGAGATTCATGGTCAAATTTAAACTTATCTGACAGAATAAGCTTTAAGCTTCCAGTATGGTTTTAATCTATACAGCTTGGAACAATATGTTGAGATGGATTGTCTACAAATGTAATCCAATATTGTGGAGAAAACTAATCGTCTTTCGAATTAAAACAAATATGTTGAACAAGTGCTGGAAGGTTATAAACCACTGTAGTAGAAAGCAGGATAGACAAAAGAAATCCTAATAATCATCAAGCATCCATGCAAGGGAAAGATGTAAAGAACCATAGTTGACCAAGCACATGTTAGCCTACCCTAAGTTCCACAATCTGCAATTAATCATTTCGGTAGCATTTTCGAAGGGACAGATCAAACAATTTTGAACACAATCGGTAGGTTCAAACCTGTTCTATTTGATTGCTAAAAATATATATAGGTTTACATCAACAAAGCCTAAACTATAGGAACATATCTGGGGCTTTTAAAATATTAAACTCTGGAAAGCAAACAACTCCAACAGCATTAATGGAAGTATCGTATAGCCTCCTATCTAAAACAATGCCAACTTGAAGCATAAAGCGTGTAATGACAGATTCCTACAATCCCTTCACTATAATTTTGAAGGTTATTTGCAGGCCATCTACTTTGACATTTTGTGGTAGAAAAGTAACTGAATCTAACCAAACCCGCATAGCTATGCATGTCAAGAGCCAAAAGTTGGCCTGTTACCATTGACCTTGCCTTTCAATAAAGAATAATAATAAGAAATTAAACATGCATTCCAGGTAGATGAGGTTATGACTTAAAGTTTCTTCCTTCTGCTGGGAAATGACAACAGTGCATTGCCAATTACATGCTTATAGTGGGGCAACCCATCATTGTGCGATTTCTTAGCTGGATTTCTTGTTGTAGCATTATCTTTGAGAGTTGAACAGGGATTTACACCAAAGTATAGAAGTGTGTTGCCAAGAAGAATGTTGTATGAAGAAACAATTGAGTTTGGCAACGGTTAATTATATGTCAGCAGGTACAGCATAGGGTTCCAGTATATGACTTCACCAAGTTGAGTTGTCAATTGTATAATTATAGTATGCTTGGTAGACCCTTAATGTGACTGGAGAGACATAGAGAAAATTATTTGAAGGTAGTCCAATCCTCTATGACAGATTCTTCTTTGAAAAACACTTAAAGGAAACTTATCTGCAACAAATTGATATTCTTGTTTTGCAAGCTGTAGAGAAGAAACAATGACAAGCCACATAAAAAACTTTCAAGTTTCAACCTTGCCGTGGATCTTTGCTTACATTTACCGCCCTCCGGAATCAACTCTCAAGTTCTGCTCCTATAAAGCTAGAAGTTTCTACAATGACATTCGTAAGTTAGCCCCACCACTTTATACTGCAGGTAGTGTCATTCCCAAAAAATGTCTGAATGAACAGCCTTTTACAGCTAAAGCTCAGACTGAAATCTCATAGCTGTGAATCCTGACAAGGTTTCACTGCTTTGGTAATGCCCTAAAACTAGATTTAGGAGCTGACGACTTTAAGTGAAAATCACACAGCATTTGCTTTATCCCAAATCTCATGGAGGACAAAAGACCATCATGAAAAGGTCAATTTGGTTCAAAACAAAATAGCCAATACCAACACAAAATCATATGGAAGAACAAAGAAAAAACTGATGCACACATGTCAACCTTGGCAACTCTAGACTAGTCGTCAATTTTATGTCTTACAACTCAGCCTTGAGAGGACAAGGAATGATGAAATTAATTTTGATCTCAGTACTTAATGTTATAGATTCATAGAGTGCACAGATAAGTGATAATTTAGATCATGCACAAGGTAGGTCATCTAAAATTCATAGTTCTCAAACAGATATAATATATCGTTTGATAATTTGTCTATGAATGGAACACACCTAATAAACACTTCAGTTAGCAATGATCGGCGATGTGTTCAAAAACTCGAATAATCAAATACAAATTGATATGGGTTCTACCTTAGATATTGCAAGACAAATCACAATGCTCTATTTCCTTAAAATTACAGAGAGGAGTTATAAAATGACAAAATGTCATTCATCTGTAGAAGAACACTACGTGGTCAGATCGAATGGAACTTACAGATTCAACATTGTGAATAAATCCTGTTTTGCCACTGTATGGAAGAGTTAAGGTAACCCCTTGAATGAAATAAATAATCCATTCAAGAAAAAAACCAGAGAAGACCTGTCAGGCATGCATCTTTCAACAACATAATTCAAATTGTAGGGTAAAAGAAATTCTCCAAGTAATTCCCTTGAATTAAGCTTTCCAGAAGAAATTCGTTTCATTGTGATAGCTGTACATAATCATCTCATTGTGCTACATAATCACTGAGATGTCAAGACTGAAACGCATGCAATGCCTAATTAAGCAAAGTGATAAGAACAGTTTACACAATCTGCTTAGTTTGCCTTTCATTAAGTGAGGTAGTTACATTGAGGATGCTCTCAGAACCTTAAAATATGATTTTAGATTACTCAGAAGTTAAACAAGATAATCTGTAAACAGTAAGGGTCGAATTGTATAAATAATTTTGTGGTTACAGAGCTCTTGAAAGATATCTGGGAGATGTTCAAAATTATTTTTTCATTTCGTTTAATCTTCAGGAGGACCCTCAGTAAGCTCTTTCATCTTTTCCGAAAGATCTTCAAGTATATCCTCTCTGCCTGCTTTCAAAAGTCCAATCCTTAATCTCCTATAGGTTGACATTGAAGGACATATCCCCTTCCCCATCATCTCATCAAAATAAGAGCAAGCATCATTTATATTGCCATGATCACACAGCCCATTTATAAACAAGGCGAATGTATGCATACTGGGACACACCTGCTTTCGGCCCATAAACTTCCACACCTTCAAAGCCATGTCTACCTTATCCTGCCCAAAGAACATCTTTAACATTATATTATACGTATCCGTATCTGGATCGCAGTCTCCCCTCTTCACCATCCTGCGAAAGAGCTGGTAAGCCTCCTCTGTGTTCTCCTGCTGTATGAGGTAATGCAAAATAACATTATAGGTCCTAGCATTCGGACAAACTCCTTCCTGTTCCATCTCATCCAAAACCTTGTAAGCCTCACCCAATTTACCAACATTGCAAAAGGCACCAATTAATGCGTTGTAAGTAGGTGTTTCAGGGGCAGACTCATTCCTTTTCATCTCACTAAAGATAGCCAAAGCTTCATCGACACGCTTCTCAGCACCATGATTATGAATCAAAATACTGTAGATATGAGGGTTTGGTTTGCAACCGCTATTCCTCATCGTATCCAACAGCCCAACAGCCTCCTCCATTTTACCCCCCTTGCAAAGAGCATTCATAAGTATAGAATAAGCCACTACATCAGGTTCACAGCCTTTTTCCCTCATTTCCCTAAAAAGATCCCTAGCTCTAGGCAAATTGGGTTCTTTGCCCCACCCTTCCAACAGTATACTATAAGTCTTTAAATCCGGCACAAATCTCGCCTTCATGTAGTCAAAAAGCTCCTGAGCCTTTCTCACATTCTTACACTTGCACAGAGCACTGAGAAGACTGTTAAAAGCCTCCGAATCTGGCGTCACCCCAAATTTGTCCATGAGGTGAAAAGCATAAACTGCTTCGTCAAGCTTCTTTACCCTGGTATACCTCCGTATAATAATACAAAACGTTTCCTTCGTTAAAATCCCCTTGCTCTTCATAAGCTTGACCAGCGTCCACATTAGCCCATATTGTCTTATTTTACCCAGTGAATTAATCATGGAATGATATGCCTCCAGGCTGTGCGTGTAACCCTCCTGTCTGCCAGCCCAATCGAAGAACTTGTAGGCCACCATTCCTGCATTTCCAAATTTCTCTAGTACATTTTCCACTAAATTTGGCGAAAGTTTTACTTTAGACCTGCGTAGGTTTTTCTCGATGTCGGATTGAGGGGAATATGTGAGAATTTTGCATAGTTTTTTCATGGCTTCACTGTTGTTGCTTCGAACTGGGATCTGGGATGAAGTGTGTATAAGCCATTTTTGTCCAGCTGATAAAAATTTCGCCATTCCCGCCGCCAAATATAATGATGAATTTGTGAATACTCTGAATTTAAGATATAAATGGTGAAGCTACATACCTTAAGAGGACAAACCGTGATCGAAATTGGTGCTTCGGCATTTCAATCTCAATTCAGCATCTGAAATTCAAGGCCGCCATTAATGATCTCTTCAGAATTTCCAGCCTGCGAATCTACTGAAGATTAATTTTTGAATGGCTTTCCTCGTCGATTAACGTTGAGATAGTTAAGATTAAGGTGAGTGTACAAATGTGGAAATGCTTTCCAAATGGCTGTACCGTCAGGGTTTGGCTAGGGTTCTATGGATGGGCTTCATAAAAAAATTATGAAGGATTATTTTAGAATTAATAGTCTTATAAATTTTGTAATGCAGTTTAATTTAAGTTCTAAATTTTATAGGAATTATATTATTTAATATATTTAATTTAAATTAACAATAATTATGAAATAATAAAAAAATTAATTGATATAAATTTAAAAAATTGAGATGATAGATAAGTAGAAAAAAAATAAAAAATCTTATGGACAATTTCTATGACAAGAATCTATGACCCTAAAAAAGTAGGCGCTGATATTTTTAGTCATGCCTATCTATTAGCGGAGACTAATGTTTTCAGTTGTAATTTGATATTCGTTTGCATTGTTTTTTGTGCTGCAAAATATAAACCAAAGTTTTGCTTTCATGAAATCAGTATTAATTTACATTGGTAATTTTGGTACTATATATAAGCTAATGTTTCGTGGGAACATATCTATATTTGTTTGTCTTGAAAAATGTGTAAAGGAGATTTAAGACTATTCTAATTTATGGTTTCAAATGAATTTATTTTGTTTATTCTTTTAAATCTACTAGGACGTCATTTTGGATTGGACAATTACTAATTTTGGATATTGGCTAAAATGGCATGGGTGGCACATAGAAAATAGGGTTGTGTGTTCATGGCATCTTGCATAAAGACACATTTCCAATAGCAGGGTGTGTGCCCTCCTATCTACATTTCCTCATTTTCAACATTCGGCTAAGGCATTCTATTAAATAATTCCACCTTTTGGATTATGTCTACTAGAGCATTTTTATTATGCTTTCATTGGTATCCATAACCTATTCCAATGCATCCACTTTAGCATAGCAAGTATGCTGGCAAAGGTTATCGAATTTGACTTAATACTTGCTTAATGCTACTTTATTGTTCTTGTTTACAATCATTTCTCTCTAATATGCTTCCAGTAATCTTATTTGCTTATAAATGATTGTAGTTTTTAATAGTAAAACTATTAGATCTTCCAAGTCTTTTATTCTTTTGTACATATGCATCATTTGTTTTGTTCAAGGTAGAGATATATTATCAAAGATGTAATCAAATTATATTTTTTCTATAGTACTTATCTTTGTTGAGTGTCTTGATGAAACATAATATAGTGGATGTAATGGCATGTAATGGGATTTTTTGTTATAGGCAAGAATCTTTTTTATAGATATGCTTTGGCCTACATATGCAATGATCAATGGTATTGTCTATTTTGTACAAGCATGCACTGAATTTCAATTCCCTATTTTGAGAGGTGCTCCTACAACGTGTTACTAAAATCTGATTAATATGATGGCTGTGAAGAAAGTGGTTTGCCAAAATGTTTATTTCTTGGTTGTGGCATTTGATGCATCTTTTTTTTTACATTAGGTTTGCATTTGGATGTATATATAGCGATAGACTAAAACAACATTTCTCAATGTTATGCGGAGGTTGTAAGATATGCATATGATGTTTCTCCTTTCTATATTTTTTCATTGCATTTCACTTGCCTTTGCCAAAATGAGAGCTCTCAAATATGATATGGGCATCTATGAAAGGATAAACGAAAGTGAGTTTTTCAGATGTTATAATTGCAATTAATGTGGTATGCATCGATGCAAAATGAGGATGCATGCACAAAGCACATGAACTAAATGATGTCCATATTTCACCAACGACGTTTGATAAAACTCTTCTATGTATTACGCTTTGATGAATGTCCATAGCTTGATCCAAATCTCACATATTGGTAAAAGTGTGGGTGCCAAGCTATTTCAAGAAGATGCACTCACCAACAAATATCTCCAAGATTTCACCTAGGTACTTGTCATGTGGCTTTTTATATCATTACATGTTCATTAACTTTAATGTAGATTTTTAAATTGTTTTATCTCAATGCCCATTGCAAATATCTAAAGATGATGGATGACATGCATGTTGAAAACACCACAGGATTGAGAAGGGGAGTAAATCAATCTAGATCTCAAAATACTTAATTTCTGGTCTTTAAAACTTCAACTACAACTATATAATTACTACAATAATAAATCATGAAAGCACAATAAACACATGAACACCAAATTTACATGGAAAACCCTATAGCATCCTAAAATTGCACCCCTTGCAATTTTGACCACATTTTGGGCCCTCACCTTACCGGTCTCATCCCCATGCTTGATTAGGACCCCTTTATGCCTCTTATGTGCAACTAAACTTTATTTTTCTATCTTACAACCTTCATAACCACTTGTCCCTGGCCTAAATTAGGGTAGGACCAGGGTGTCATGCCCTGGTCATCCCTAATCAAGACCTATTCTGGCCCCCAGGCCCTATCTCAAATATGAGCAAGAAATTACTTCCCCATGTCGGCCTATGTCGAAAAATTAAACAATTGATGACAAGCAAGTATATAAGGAAGTTTCCTCTCTTATTTGAGTAGATAGCATGACAAAGTGGAGAAGGCAAGGAGACTACATTCAAGCATTCATCATCAAGCATTCCTCAAGGTTGCATATTCTTCATCTATCCATTGGAGCAACATTACATCATTCATTTGCAAGCATGTGTGTGTTAGGATTTTGTCATGTTCATGCCATTTCATACAACATATGTGATTACATCTAAGAAGCAAAGCATCATCATCATCATCTATTGTAGATCTAAAGGTATACCTTTCCATCATTCATTTCAAGCATTTGCATTATTTCTTTCAAGGTTGATTCCAAACCGGAGTTTAACTTAGGCAAACCCCTATTCCCAACCCCTTCTTTTTGTGTGCAGGAAGCAGGTGTGCAGCTATACTTATGGAATTACGCTTTATTTGCAAAGATGGAAAAACCCTTTTTGATGCGCGGAAAGTTCAGAGGACCAAGCTGGGGGCGATTTGGTCTGGACACACGGTCCCTGCAACTTTTGGCAGATTTCATAGAGAAGCTTCGAATCATCTCAAACTTCTCAGATCCAAGTGCACGACAAAATCTCAAATTTGTAGCTCATTGTTTTTGCCTATTTCATCTTCATTTCCAGCACTTTATCTATTCAACTTACAAAAGAGGTTCAATCAATCTACTTGGCATTCAATCCTTGCATCATTTTAGGATTGGATCTAGTAGATTCATCCCCCTCTTTTGAATGTAAAGTCCCCCAAGTAAAAAATCGACTTAGTGATTTCCCCCTTTCATATGGTGAATTTGCTAAGTCCCGAATTTTCCACTTTACATTTTGGTGAACCCAACATGAACACCCTTAATTCTGATTTTTTTTTTTCAGATTTGAGTATATGCAATTTAAAATTCAAGTTTTCAATTACAAGCTTAATTTCCTTGCAATTTTCAAAAGTTTAGAGGTTAAATTCACAAAACCCTAATTTTTAGATTCTAAATTGAGCTTGTGATTTGTATAAATTGGATTGATTGTTTCAAATATGAGAACTCTTCAATTTTATAATTCAATTTTTCATTTACATGTGCAATTTTCAAAAAAATTAAAATTAAGTGGTTAATTCAAAAGAACCCTAATTTTAAATTTTAAAATTGAACTTGTGGATTGTATAGATCTTGGATTAATTTTCAAATTTGGTTCCTTGCTTCAATTTCAAAATTCACTTTCCCTCCTTACAACATTCAAATTTTTAAATTTAAATTTTTAAAATTAAGCAGTTTATGCAACAAACCCTAATTTTTAAAATAAAAATATTCTTGTGCAATTTCAAATTTTCCTTTAAGCATTTAATTGAGCCAATTAAATCTAAAGCCTCTTGTCTTACTTCTAAACATCATAAAAGTAGACCCTTAAGTGTGCCCTTTTTGTTATTCTTTCAATTAATCATCTTCTTGAACATCCTAAGTATGTCCTATTTTGACCTTCAAGGCTTATTTTCGCATATCTAGACATCTCCAATTCCCATATCCTTCTGGAATTCACATTAGAATTGTTAGGGTTTCAAGCAAATCCGAAGCAAATATGAACTAACAATTATATGCAGATTTAAATACAAAAGATAAAGAAATAAAACAGGACACAGATAACACAGAGATTTAACGTGGTTCACCCAGAATGGGTTACGTCCACCATACACAGTCGTCCAATCTTTCTTATTATCCAGCAAAAACAGTACATCAACCTTACAATGCCTTAAGCATCCCAGCCGCTTATAAAATGCGTTTTTA